>NC_043013.1:190000-237500 GCF_006345805.1 Octopus sinensis | reverse complement strand
TACATCCACGAGTTCTTTTACATGGAATTGGCTGGTTCAGTCAATTCCTTCAGTATTTTCCTTCTACCTGATAACTCTTGGCTTTTGTTAAATGGTTTAGAATGACAAAAACCTTTTTCTAGAACCCCCAAATTATAAAAAGAAAAACTCCAAAAATTACATTCTAGAAGTTTAACAGCAAATTCCAGAGCCATCAAATGAACATATTGGCTAATCAAGAAATCACTCTCTTGATAAAATAAGTAATCCATATAGCTTAGATAAAAATACTCACAGACTATTATATAAGAAATTCCATGCTAATACTTGCAGATCTATTAACCAAATCTGTAGAGACCGCGTTAACACGTAGAACAGACGATAAAGTATAAATTTTGGCTCCTGTCCAATATACAAATACGGCGTAGCTTTATGACTCTCCAATTCAGACTACTTTTGAAAATCATGGAATTATGAAACCGGTAAAGTAAATATAAATACATCGTTTTAAAGATTCCAAGTGAATTTTCAACTCTTATCTTTATGCTTTTCTTCGCGTGAAAAAAAATGTGCATGTGTGGTGGTGGTATATTTGAAATTTTGCAAAGTTGGTTTAGTAGTGAAATAATAGGAATTTGAAGAAAATTTGAAAAAAAAAAGGCGGGCATGTTACATAATCGACACGTCTGCCGCCATCTCTTCCACTTCTCATTTTACTGCCCAATTAACAATACAGACGATTACTTCTTTGCTCGTATCCTTCTCTTCCTTTTATCTTTACATGTGGTCGCAGGCGTGGTCGTGTGGTAAGAAGTTTGCTTTCCATGTTGACTTTCTCGAATTCCCAACCAAGAAGTTTGCGTGACTACATTCAGCATTTGTCTTCTTCTATAGACTTGGGCCGACCAAAGCTTTGCGAGAGAATTTGGCTGACAGAAACGGAATGAAGCCTGTTTTATATATATATATATATATATATATAATATATATATATATATAATATATATATATATATATATATATATATATATATATATATATATAATGGGCTTCACATATTTCTTTCTTTATGGATCATAGGCTTACAGCTGTTTCTTATATGCATTATAAGGGTGAGTTCACAATTCCATTTACTCAATCGGTCGATTGATCGGTTGAAAAGGAAAAAAAAAAAGAAACAAGAAGAGAAAAGAAAAATTATTTTTTTCTCCCTTTTCTGCTCTTCAATCTTTTCAACAGATCAATCGACTGATTGAGTAAACGGAACCATGAACACAACTATAAATAAAATCAGAAACAGCTGTAAGCCTACGATCCACTGATGAATAAATATGTAAAGCCTATCATTTATGCCTTTTCTTGTATATCACTCTGTGCAAACATATTATATTTACTGGGGGAATGCAACTACGGATTCACAAAGTTGACTTGTAATAAGACTTCGATTTCAGATCTCGCCTTGGGATTACATGGCATTCTATACCAATCTTTTGTTAGTTCGCTGTATTTGTGTTAGTCTGGTGTATCTCTTATTTTAATACAATTCTACAATATAGAATTTCTTCAATTGGAGTTTACCTAGGATTTTTCCAAGTAGATTCGATTGGGTCATGGCATGTAAAGTTTTTTCAATTTGAACCCCAATTAAGCAAAAATTCGAGAAAACTCAATATTTTACGATTTACCTCTCTGATTTCAAGTGGTTTACTCCTGCTATTACCACCACACTTTCTCCTACTTTCTCTTTGCAAGTGTGAAACTATTAAAGTGAAAGTATTTATATAACAGGGATGAGCCATTAATACTGGCCATCCTTTTTGCTAGAGGAAGATCCGCTATGGTCTTATATGCTACACCACTGGTTTTCAATTCATATTAATCAAATTAATATTCAATTTTTCACCCTTATTATGTGTGCGTGTGTGTGCGTGTGTGTTTTAGCAATTCGTATAAAGTTGCATCAATGACTTGAACTTGAATAAGTGGTTTCACATAAATGGGGATAAATTAAAAAGCTTTGTTGTTATTATTATTACTGTTTGACTATTGTAATCACGTTTGTTGGTTCCTCGTCAGGGAAACGTTGTTGTGTTGCATTTGGTAAATAATTGTAAACCGTAACCCTCCCCCTTTCGGAGAAGGGGCTTTGGTTATTGTTTAAAAATTGAATTGTGTCCCTGTTTGGGGAAATTGATAATATTTTCACCGTCTTTACGGAAGCATTTTTGTTAAAATGCCTTCGATAGAAGAAAGTAAAAAAATGAATTTCGCTGCAGCCGTACACTTCTATACAAGAGGGAGGACAAGATCCAATTGATCGAAATTGCAAGAGACAGGCCTACAATTCCAGTCTGTTATATATTTTGAGTATTGTTATCACTAGCGATATCAAGATATAACTTTGTATTTTGTATTTTATGTGTATATGTATATAAATAGATGTACATGTAATATGTACACATATATACGTGCATAATATATCTACCCATACACACATACACACACACACACATACATAGGGGCAGGTGTGGCTGTGTGGTAACAAACTACGTTCCAAACACATGGTCCCGGGTTCAGTCCCACTGTGTGGTGACTTGGCATGTGTAGGCACAACACTCTGTCTTCACATTTGCTGCGTGAGACATGTTTTAATGTTGACAAGCTTGCCGAGTACATAGCCGACAATGAGCCAAAGCTCCTTCCAGAACAGAAGTTCGCTTACAACTCCGTTGTTAATTCAGTCCACAACAAAAAACAAAAAAACATTGTGTACAAGGAGGTTTTATAGGATTACTACATTTCATCATTTTCAAACACGTTAGTATTTCACTTACATACGACTCTCTTTTATGATGGCATTTACATTTTTAGGCGTTTCATGACATTAATTCACACTTAACCAACACCTGTCCTTCACTCACCTCTATTTCTATCCATTCATCATCAAACCACCAGCTTCATCTTCTATATCCAACGTACATGACACATCTACCCCCTACATCTACACTCTCACTGTTAAAGTTTACATAAGCGACAACACGATCGCAACATACACTTTGGAAACTAAGCAACAGATCATTTTATACAACAACAAATTTAATCATAACGCCCATCAATGAAAACATCTCCACCACAGTGTTGTGATTCATCTATTCAGCACCACTATAGTCTTGCCGGTCTGACATATGGTGAGTAGATGCTATTGTTCTATATTTTATAAATTACCCATATTTATTTACCCATGCTTCATTCCCTCTTGCCTACATAGGGCATCCATTCTCTTTTAACACAGCATGAAGTTTTGTAACAGCACATCCGCTGCCGTTCGTGGAAAACGAAGAGACCCTATTCACCTGCGAACGTTTTACACCGCCTTCCACGACTATCAAATTCTTACAATTATGAGAACAATAACATGGCTCTTTTCAATGCAATCTCGCATTCAATTCTTACACCATTCTACGAGGGGGTAGGAACCCCTTTACACGGCTTTCTATACACTTACAAATACATTCATTCGCCGTAAACTTATATCAATATTTGCCTGAATAATCATCATAATTCAGTGCAATCATTAACAGTACTTTCAAGCAATTCAGCCCCGAGCATCGCCGGGCAATTCTGCTAGTGCGTATTAACAGAGAGCTTGAGAAGTATCTTTCCCAGACTGATAATCCCTTATTAATAACTCTTCATATAAATATATAAAAGTATAATTAAGATTCGGTTGAATTAGGGACTTACATTGAGGCACTTTGTGAGGTTGATCGAATTTGCACACCCAAACAATATTATGTGGATATCAAACTCTGTGTAGACGTGTTTGCACTTGATATTCTTGCAGTGTATGCAGATAACACGACCCAGTCGAGTGAAGAGATCCGCTCTTGGTTGTTCAGTATTGTACTTTACATAAAAATACAAAAATACTTTCTATAAAGTTTCCGAAGTGCAGCAGATTTCAAATATTATATATATATATATATATATAGAGAGAGAGAGAGAGAGAGAGAGAGGGAGGGAGGGAGAGAGAGAGAAAGAGAGAGAGACAAACACATACACACAGAGAAAGAGTGATGCACGCACATATATGTTGTGTTCATGGATAGCGTTAAGTGTGACTGTAATTTTAAACTGTAACATTTGTGTCGTCTGTTCTCACTCTAGGCAAGCAGAAATCAAGAGGTAATTTATCATAACTACACTAAATTTAAATGTCACATTTGTAAGTGGCTAGACAGTAATTTATATAATTGATTGGTTTAAGGCCATAAAGAAATGTAAATAGATAAAAATGAACAAACAAAAGACGCTGCTGTCTTTACTGGTGAGCGCTGATGCAGCAACCGACAAGTACTCGTGAAATGTTTGGAGTTAGAGAAACCATTCTACGCCAAGCAAAAACTCGGGATTTAACGAGAAATATGTATACAGTGTATTACCAAATGTGTTTGATTTTGTGCATGTTGTTTCTTGAAACGTTCTTCATTAGATGACAGAGATTGCGAATACAAACTCCACCTCTTTTCATTTTCTATCCAAAAATTTCTTAGGATTCATATCGCATTTTCTGACAAATAAGTCTAATGTTTCAGACCGAAAAATGGTAGGTCAGCTTATACACCAAGACAACTTTGAAGGATCAAAAATGCCACGTGAAATGCTGCAGAATTTGAAAAAGAATGACATTTCAGTGTTTATATTACACTATATTCTACGTCGATTTGCATCCCAGAAAATAGGGTTTCCAACAAGTTTTTAATTGATTAATGGAGACATTGCATCATTAGGAAAAACCGTTTGCATCAGGTGAATACATGAACCACAACATTCAAAAGCCAGTGGCACGTGCATCTTCATGATTCTATGACCCTTTTGTGGTTCATGTATTCACCCGTTGAAAACGGTTTTTTCTAATGATGTAATGTCTTCATTAATCAATCGAAGATTCGTTGGAAACAGCTGTAGTGAATTGACACATTATCCATCTGTTGTTACATATACATACATATATATATATAATATAAATAATCAGAAAATCGACAAACAACACAATTGGACTACATCTAAAGCTTATTATTATTTAATACAAAACATGACGTAACATTTATGTGACACAACAATTCTTACGGCCGTTTCTGCTTCCGATGCCAATCGTTACCTACAATGAATTGTGAAAATAATATTTTTTCATTTTCATAGGACATTCAAACTAGAACACGGAGCTTAGTCAGAGTTAATAGAAAAGCGTCCAAATAAACAAAATGAAGAGGGAATAGGAAAGAAAAACACGGCCTAGAGAAGAAGTCTGGAAGCTCAATAAATTAAAAACATACAATCTACCATCATAGGGCTTCGAAGTCTGTAGGTAAAAGAGTGATCTAGTAATGGTCAAGGAAAAAATTTTTTTCAGTTTATTTCAATATAAAGTGGGGGAGGACAAGATACTTTAAAAGTTGTGAAAAGAAATTAGCAAAATAATAATAATAATAATAATAATAATAATAATAATAATAATAATAATAATAATAATACAAGGAAATTTCTAACATGTCTATAAAAGGGCATTACCTATGCTAACGTAAATAACTCTAGTTAATATTTATCCAACATATTATACCGTAGGGATCTTATGATAGTGTACTTAGAGAAATATTACAGAGAATACTACCTGTTGTTCGCAATGGGACAGGTCTAAGTCCAGCGATCTTTACAATTGGTCAATTATAATTGAATTGAGGGCAAAATCTAAAACCATTTCAATGGATATGTAAATAAAAAATAAAAAATAAAGGGAGCGGGAGAAGACTATGATATAAATGGTACGAGGCCACTTATATCCTTCTACCCCCTTGCGACAATGTAAACTTTCATTTAATGAAGATATCCTTGGCCTGAAGAGTAGCCTGCGGTGTACACTTCGCTTAGATATCTACCACTTCCGAGGTTCCGCTCGCTATGAAACAAATATAGGCCGGATCTTATCTACTCCATTCCTTAACTCTTGTATTCTTATTCGTACACCCAGTAACCCTGGTGGCCTACCGTGAAATATAAAACGAACTTTTTCGGTTTATCGTACTTAGATATAATAAAACATCGACAACCTTCTTCCATCTCATTAAGCCACTCTTGTCCTTGAAAGTTGTATTTTATATTTACTACAGATTGCTTGAAGCTAACTTTTTTTCTACAACTCGATCCTTGGATCTTATATGTGTGTGTGTGTGTGTGTGTGTGTGTGTGTGTGTGTGTGTGTGTGTGTGTGTGTGTGTGTGTGTGTGCTGTCTGTGTGTGTGTGTGTGTGTGTGTGTGTGTGTGTGTGTATCAAAA
Organism: Octopus sinensis; assembly: GCF_006345805.1. Lineage (NCBI taxonomy): Eukaryota > Metazoa > Mollusca > Cephalopoda > Octopoda > Octopodidae > Octopus > Octopus sinensis. The sequence goes on along the minus strand of NC_043013.1, from coordinate 231,188 downwards.
CAGGATATTAGAGGTAATTTTGGCATTCTCTTGTTTTGATTCTGCAAAAACTATTTCCCAATATTTTTCAACTCTTATGCATGGCTCATTCAAACATCTTCATATAATTTTGGAGGACTGGAATAAGCAATTGTGCTTCATGAGAACACAGCTTGATTATAACCAAGTAGCGTAGCTAGGTGATATCCTCACTGTTTGAGAGATATATTAGAAATGATCTCGTGTTAGATAGCAACCATCTTCGGCTATTTTAACCCTGTTGTGTCCACTGTTCTGATTGGTTGACATTGGCGCAGTTTGTCTCTTGGCTTATTTCGCGCCAGTGTGTAAACCAACCAATCATGGCCTTCGGATAAGGTCCCATGACAGTCTTTTGGGGGTTTCACTGGAGCCCATCTCAGATTATAAAAGGCGCCAGCAAATCACTATTTCTCGTCTTTGGTTCTAGTCTTTTTCTCAGGACTAACCTCTGACCACAGAGTGACTCAGCCAGTTCCAGTTCCAGCGACAGACGACTAGACCAGCCAGCCATGTTCCTGCTCCAGCCAAAATGACGCTAACATACACCAGCAACACAGAACGTTCTCCACCTCCGTCGCCTTCATCTCGACGACGCCTTTCTCTGCCGTCGCCATCACCATCGTCGTCCTTCGACTTCACGTCGTCTCCATCTCCGTCGCCTTCATCTCCAGCAACACCAATACGTACACAGCACTCGCTCAGGTTTAGCTTTCTCGCTGTTGTGATTTTCACCAAGGTTATCAGCACCGCACTACCTGCAAGAATTCCTGTATCAAGAGACCTGGCACAGTATTGAAGCTCCAACCGCTACACGACAAGTGTTCAACCGGCATTCTGCCTTGTGACTCCAACATCCAGTTACAGAACGAACTGCTATTATGTACCTTACTACGAACTGGTAAGTTAATTCCATCTTGTCTAAAATATCCTGAGAGACTCATTCTATGCTCTGTATTGTATTCTGTCTCACCTGCATACACCTTGCTTGTACTTATGTTCACTCAGGTAATGCACACACGAACACTCAGACACTAACACTTGTCGCATGTACACAGACACTCCACTTTGCTGGCACCCATACTTTATCTTATTGTACACATCTGTAAATAAAGTCTTCTCTCTCAAACAGTAGAACGGTTGTGTCGTCTTTCTTATTCCTTTTGGCACTTATTCTTTTATTTCATGTATTTTGGCTTCTTCTTTTGTTAGGGCGACTGTGCGGCGTTTAAAAGGAGACATTTCTGTCACCAACTCCTTACGTACGGTCGTATTTTCCCAACAACCCTATCTACATGCTTGTGTTTGTCCCTGGCCACCATTTGGCAACGGTGTTGGTTTGTTTAGGTCCCGTAACTTAGCGGTTCGGTAAAAGATGCCGATAGAACAAGAACCAGGCTTAAAAACAAATACTGGGGTCTATTTGTGTAACTAAGTCGTTCAAGATGGTGGCCCAACATGGCCGCAGTTCAATAAAACAAAACAACGATAAAAAAAAACATGAAAACGGCAAACGATTTTACTCAGCCTTGATTAAAACTAACTAATAACCGCCGAAACAAACATTCAGAAGATGAAATTGATAAAGTATGACCCAGAGAAATGAAAAAGAAAATCTGAAAAGAACAAAGCGTGGGTGCCAGGCTGTTATTAAACGAGTCTAAACTCAATACATATAAAAGTAAGACAAGCTACTAATGGTTGGTTTCATGCCGTAGAAACACAATAATTCGGTAGATTTATATAACCTGCTTTGTGTCTGCAAGCAGTCTTCCAGGTTCAATGCTCATGAGCTTAGAAACACAAGAGATGTTATATAATAAATCTGCCGAATTATTGTTTCCACTGCATGAACCTATTTCTGGCTCATATTCATATATTTTGTACATTCGTTATCGTCGTCGTCAACTCGTATCCGAGTAGTAGGTCTGTAGCCATTGGGTCTCTTCATCTTGATGGGTGCGAAGGGTGCCAATGCCTGAGGTGGCTGTTCAGGCCAAGGGCGGTATAGAAGAGCTGCAGGCATTCATTGCAGGGGTGAGTTGGTAGGGGCATGAGGAAGTGCGAATTAATCTTTGCGTCTTCGACGTCTGAGCTTTGCCACTTGTCTGTTTCCTTGATGATGACACGTCACCACTTCAGACGTTACTTGGCGATTGTCTTCCAAATATTTGGGTCAAAGTAGCAGCGGAGGTGGGTGGCCTTGAGCTGATCTCGGAAACGGAATTTGGAGGCTTTGCATGGTCAGAAATATCATAGTTAACGTCACTATTGTCTACCGTTACGAGACAAACAACAACTTCGAGATAGTGGTAATATATCATGGCTGGCAGCAGTTCTGTTGTTCTTTGTATAGATATCTCTGGCCATTGTAGTTTCTCGCTAAGTGTCCGAAGGGAACGGTGAGAGAGAAAGTTAAAGAATTTATCTCACTGAAAGTTTGTGAGAAGATAAAAGAGTCATGTTACCTTTGTGACAGACATTGAATAAGAGAGGGAGACACGTTTTAACTCTTTGGCAACTCCGAGGGAAGAAAGCATGCATGTTATCTCTGCTTTAAAGATGCCGAGTGAAAAAGAAAGCGTGATAAATAACTATGCTCCCTATTTATAACAATTCCATAGCTAAACAGGTCGCACTGAGGTTGAACTGAACTTGACCCGAGGTGGTCAAAAGTTGACCGCTGACTCACATAAATTCTCGACTGCAAAGTCTCGAGAATAAAGGAAAGAAACTTGCAGAAAGATTCAGGTTGGGGTTTAGGAGGACAGAATTATTTGAGAGTCAAGTGTTCTGGCCAAAGACATATCACAGCACCAGTGAGAGTATATAGAATCTACCAATCATTAGCCAATTCTTTGACATTCTATTATTTGGCCATCTGTGCCTTCATGAGAAATCAATATTATTATTATCTGTGATTTACTTGTTTCCGATTCCATACTTATTAAGTCAATGGTGAGACCAGCTGTCGCAATACGATTTGATATTTCATAGGGACTGATTACTCTTTGAAGTGCCAGTTGCTTTTAACGGATAATTTAAATTTAGTGAGAAACAATTAGAGAACTGATATATACACTATGTTTTTGAAATAGATATTTTACTGTATCTAAATATCTGAGTTTAAACTCGCCAAATCCAACCTCTTTGTTCTTATTACGTTTCGCAATCTTCCAAACATATCTAGGTTGTCCTCCATCCGGTTCCCTCAGAGTCTGTGAAATAAAAATCAACAATGGCTTCACTTAATTTTGTTCAGATTGCTTTCATTTTCGGTGTATCGATACAACTCCGAATGTTGATTACGATCAACCAATTACTTTATCTCCTAATTGAAGAATCTGATGTAATTTTGGAATCAAAGTTGGGAAATTTGGGTAATTTTAGCCAATCAGCAGACAGCGTGGCTTTAGCAGCTTGTTACCATGACAACAGAACGCTTGTTGTGGTTTACTTCACTGTTGTCTCGGTGTTGTCTGCGACTTCGTGGTTCACTTCACTCTTGTCTGTGACACACGTTGTTCGATGTTGATTCTTTACAATCGATTCTTCACACCACCAGATTCGTTTCACCCACGTTTTGTTTTAATTTTTCTGTTGGCATATTACATATCTTCCTGTGCTTCTGTGTGTTAGTATTTTTTTGTGCTTTTCCTTTATTTATTCTTATCATAGTTTACAAATCTAAGCATGAAAACGTTACTCAACTTTGAAGTTATGGAGACAGACGCCCCTTTTTCACACACACACACACACACACACCACACACACACACACATTAATGATGTACACAAATACATGTCAGGTATACATAATACTGAAATACGCATAAAGTAAACACATGCAGACAAATATATTAATATAACAAATTAAAAAAAAGTAAAATAAAATACAATCAATGAATAAGAAAGACTAGATCCAGATGATAGGTATTAGGTATTTCTCTTTATTTACAAACCTACAGTGAACGGGTCAGACGCTACACTTCACAGATTCAACCTTAAACTTGTCACCTTAAAGTTTTCCGCTAAACGCAGAACATTTCTGTCTCGCTGTCGTCTAAAAATACCTGGATTTTTCGATTTTTAAACCTCTTTAACTTTTTCTCCGATTTTTTTTTCTCAACAACATCATACCTTCAAAGCAATGAGACTGCTATGCTACATTATTATAGCCAATTTGCAGATTTTTTACTGTCTTCTACAAAAGGCATATTTTGCGAATGAAAAAAAAAAACGAGATCCGCTCTGGTTTTTAATTCCGGATATTTTCTGTTCGGTTGCCGATTCCCAATCTCTTCAATTTCTGTTTGAATTGATTTCATATTCATTGTAATGATATACTTTTATATGTTAATCAATGCTATGAAAATCATTTTCGCCATAAATCCATAAAAATAGTGTTATTAGTTATTAAAGTTTGAAATTTTAGCCAATCGTAAGCCACAAACACATTCATGCCTATTTCCATAGTAACGAGCCAAACATGAGAACTCTTTTGTCTGCAAGAAAGAACGCGTTGACAAATATATTCGGGTCATTAATGTGGTTGTCATATGTGCTAAAAATAGCAACCAAATAGGTCTTAAATAACGCATTAGAGGAGGATGCAGCTTTGTATTTAGAAGAAAAGGGTGTTATACTTAAAAGAAAATTATGCAAAATGAAGAAGTACTTTAAGAGCAGAAGAAAATGTGGTGGGAATATGTATTGACAATGCTGGCACCAAGGATGCATGGAGTGTGTGCCAGTGAGGAGAGGGAAGGTGGCACCTTGCCGCTTAGGACCGTTGTGCTTTTCCTTTACTCGTGGGTTAAGGAATTGACTTCAGTCCGGTCTTGAGCTGAAGAACTGGGGATGAAGCATTGCACAGCTGTTGATTATAACAGCTTTGTTAGGGAAGTATGTGCAGGAAACCAGCCCCTGTCATCCAGTTAAGGTTGGTGGTCCTGGGAGGATTGTTGAGATCAATGAAACAGTCTTCTCAAGACGTAAGTACAACCAAGGAAGGGTCCTACCTGAGCAGTGGGTTTTGGGAGGAATGTCTTGAGACCAGGTTTTTATGTATGCAGTGCCATGTCGGAATCGTGATACACTGGAGAAATGCAGACATCACTCGATTCTCCCAGGAACTGCAATTTTCAGCGATTTGTGACGGGCGTACTTTCACATTCCTGAAATTGATGGTTACAATTTTGAGCATAGAACGGTGCACCACAGCGTTGGGTTTGTTCACTCGAAAGATGATAGCCACACTCAACAAGTGGAGAGTAGATGAGCCTCTGTAAAATGAGGTCATAAACGGTGCTGTGGCACTCACCGTTCTTTGTTAGATTCATATCTCTGTGGATTTATGTGGCGCAGGAGATATGAAAATTGTGATTTGTTTGAGAAATTGCTTGAATGCATTTCTAACTTTCGTTTTCAATGAACTGGTCAACAAAATGTTTGTTTTTTAAAGATATTTAATTTGTAATGTGCTATTTTGTTTTTGGATAAATCTTTTAAGTTTGTGTTATGAGTTTCTTATTTTGAGAAATATTTAATTTGTAATTTGCTGTTTATCGTATTAAATGCATTTTGAATGCTTAAAGCTGAAAATACATGTTGTTTACTCGTTTTTTTTTTTGTCATTGAGGTGGTTGTGAGGTGCGCTAAAAATAACAGCTAAATAGGCATTAAATCACGCACCTCCACCATATTTTTTTGCATTATCGTATGATTTTTCCGAGTGTAGAAACAAATTTGCAAAATTTTCTGAAAATTCCAAAACATAGAAGTTATAAGGGGTTTATATGTCGTACGTAATTCATTTTTTAAGGTTTCATATAAAAACAAACGTGCTATTTTCAGGATGTTGACAAACTGTGCAGTCACGCACAAAATGACACCTTCCAAATCCTGATTCCTGGCTGGGTGAAAACGAACAAACTTTAAATCTCTATAACTCTTTTCTAAAAAGTTTTTCTGGAAAAAATGAAATATCTCCACCGATTCAGCTTGGAAAACTACATTAATGAACCAAATCTTAAAATTTTCAATAAACTCTGATTTTTGAAATCTTGGCAGCCAAACGGAAAAGATCCTCAATTTAAAATAAACGCTAGATATCTAATATAGCACAATACAATATATAATATAATGATTTCGTTACTTTGGCACAAGACCAATAACTTTAGAGGAAATAGTGAATCCATATCATCGACCCCAGCTAAGTACCAGGTACTTATTTTACCGAATACTCTTCTCTGGTATTTGAACTCAGCACGTAAAGCCGGAAAAATATCACTAATCATTTTGTCCTGGCAGCTCACCACCTTACGGTATCTAATATAATACAAATATTAATGACCTGTAGGGCCACCGTATTCCGTTATGCAGACATAATATACTACAAAGTATATTAAACGTTTTTATGATTCAATATTATGTTCTACTGTGTTAGCATTGCTATTAACAAAATCAGTGCTGGCAATAATTTCCAGAGAAAATTTCTAGAGATAACAATACGAGGTTCTCTTCTTTGTTTTCTTCAATTTTTGTTTTAAAGGCAAATTGTGATAATCGTATTTTCTTAAGTGCGTCAGAGATGTCTGTGGAATAAAATGTCTACGATCAGAGATTGAAATAAAATAGCTATTTGTTAACAAGTGGCATCAAGTCAGATATGAGTGTCTGCTCAAGTGAAATGGTAAGCGCCTCTAGTAAGCCATAGCAGATTCAGTTTCCTTGTTACACCATCTGATTGTTGTTGTTAGGCGATGGAACAGCTTGGATGATCTTTTCTTTGGTACAAGAAACCGTCTGCTGTGATTATACGGCGCACTAATTGTTCTATAACGTCAGCGCAACCTTATGAGTCTCCCTTTTATTTAAATAAGTATTCCCATGGACCCCAGGATATTGAAAGGTCTGTCAGCGTAACATGTTCAGGGAGCCCCAATACTACCTATGCAGAGCACCAGGGGTCCACTGACCACAGGTGGGGGACCACTGCCCTAGACTGTGGTTTCAGAGAGATTTAACTGCTATTTCTTCGCAGTCACATGGCTTCACCCCACATGCTGTCCCTTGTAGTTTATGCAAGGGTGGGGCAAGGGGTCAGTCGGGCTCCGCCATTGATGTCACCTCGGTTGTCTTCTGTCACGCGTTAGAAGTGGAATTTAGCATGTAGATACCGTGCGACAGCCGGTAGTACTTGTGTATGTTTCTATGTGTGTGTAAGTGTGTGCGTGTATTTGTGTGCCTGTATGTATGTTTGTGTGCCTCTGTGTGTGTGTGTGTGTGTGCATGCACACCTGTGTGTGTGCGCGTGTGTACCTGTGTGTTTGCATGTCCTCACATACACACGCATACATTTGCGCTCGACCAGATACAATCATATCAAAACGACCAGATACAATCATATTACAAAGTATTAATAGATTCGCTCGGATGATAAAAATATTGAAGTGGGGGAAAAAATAGAATAAAGATAACGATGTCCCCCTTCAAACCACTTTACATTCTTGTCTCGATTGTACTTGTTTCGCGGTACACGCGCGCGCACGCACACACACACACACACACACACACACACACGAGACCTTGCCTGGCGACATGAGTTTCAAAAAGAAAAAGTGCTGGGAGTTTCGAGCGTTAACAAACTTGCCAAACCTATATATATATATGTGTGTGTGTGTGTGTGTGTGTGTGTGTGTGTGTGTGTGCGCGCGCGCGTGTGTGCGTGGAAAAAAGGCTTGGGAACTTTAGGAGAACAGGTCTGGCTCGGCAGGTGTCCCAGTGTATCAAAGGCTGGACCCGGCCGGCATCCTGCCATTGTGGTCAAACAATCTTCAAGATAAGCATCCTTTCAATTTCGGGTGTTGGAAAGTGCGCACACTTTTTGATGATAATTTCAGCAAGAGGCCGCCAGAAAGGTGTTCTGCACTTATTGCAGGTGAGCTCAAGAAATATTCCCTTCATATAGTTGCGCTCTCTGAAACTCGTCTCTCTGGCGAGGGTCATGTAAATGAACCTACTTATGAATGTACTGTCTTTTGGAGAGGCCTACCTGAGGGTCAGCGTAGAGAATCTGGTGTTGGGTTTGCTCTCAAGAATACATTGGTATCCTCCATTGCAGAGCTTCCAAGTGGTATATCTGAACGGATCATGTCATGCCGTATTAAACTGACAAAAGGTAGGTTTCTTACTGTTGTCAGTATTTATGCACCAATAATGTCCCATTCTGATGAAACTGTAGGACAGTTTTATGACGATCTAGCACAATTATTGAGGAAAGTACCAATTTCTGACAAGCTGGTCGTATTGGGAGATTTCAATTCTCAAGTTGGAAAAGACTGTTTCGGGACCTGTTTTAGGTCGACATGGGATTGGAAAATGCAATAAAGATGGAGTAGCTCTTTTGACGTTTTGTACTGAGAATAATCGGTTGTCACCAACACTCTGTTTAAGCAGAAAAATAAATATAAAACCACCTGAATGCACCCAAGATCTAAGGACTGGCATCTCATAGATTATATTCTGATCAGGAAACGTGATATGAAAGACGTTTCTAGCGTTGGGGTCATGAGAGAGGCAGAGAGCTGGACTGACCATCGTCTAGTGCGTGGAAAAATAAATTTTTTGATAATGCCTAACAATCGAGAGTCTGGTCTTAAGGCACCCAAAAAGTTAAATGTTGCAAACTCTAAATTATCAAGCAACTTGCAAAGATTCCACAATGCTATGGAAAGTATCAATCTTGACCCAAACAATCTATGGGAAGATTTCAAAACAAAAGTATTTCAAGCAGCAAGTTCATCAGTGGGAATTAAATCTCATAAATCCAGTGACTGGTTCTCAGAAAGATCAGCAGAAATTCATGATCTACTTTTAGAAAAACAAAACTTAGTCAATACACTTCTTTCTCAATCCTTGAACCCCAAGTCAAACGAAACTTACAGAAAGCTGAAAAGGAAAGTGCAGACTAATCTAAGGAAAATTAAACAGGAATGGTGGAATGATAGAGCAAAAGGGGTACAAGACGCAGGGGATAGAAATGATGCCAAGGGTTTGTACTCTTATGTTAAGGAGGTATATGGCCCAAAATCTTCCTTAGTAGCTCTAGTGACACCGCTTCTATTCATAAGCACTGGGTAGAACATTTTTCTACACTTTTGAATAGACCATCATCCGTTGACATAAGGATGATAGAAAAAAATTGAACACCTTCCAGTTATGGAAGAGATGGCATTTGAACCAACTCTAAATGACACTTATTTAGCTGTGAATAAGCTGAATAACAATAAGTCTCCAGAGTCTGATGGAATCTGTGCAGAAGTCTTGAAATATGGGGTTGACAAAATGTTTGAACTCTTAAATATATTAATTTGTCACTGTTGGAGAACTGATAAAGTGCCTCAAGACTGGATTGATGCCATTTTAGTCTCTTTGTATAAATTGGGGCCAAAGGATCTGTGTGGTAATTTTCATGGGATTTTGCTTTTGTCTGTGGTTGGAAAGGTACTTGCTCGCATTTTGTTAGAACGTTTAAATACCTTTATAGTTCCAAATATAGTGTCTGAGTTTCAGTGTAGTTTTCGTTCCTCCAGGGGCACAGCTGATTGTATCTTTACTGTCAGACAATTACAAGAAAAGTGCATTGAACAGAATATTGCTCTATACCATTGCTTTGTTGATTTGAGAAACATTCGATACTGTTAATCGAAATGCTCTGTGGCTAATTCTAAGAAAAATAGGTTGTCCAGAATAATTTGTAAACATGATCAGGGCTTTGCATCAAGATATGAAAGCTAGAGTTAACTTTGGTGGAAAGCTCTCTGAATCTTTTGCTGTGGAAAAGGAAATAAAGCAAGGAGACCTTGATGCACCCATCCTCTTTTCAATATAGTTTGCTGTCACATGCTTTTCAAAACTTCGAGGAGAATATTTACATAACATATCAAACAACAGGGAATGTTTTTAATCTGACCAGACTGAAATTCAAAACAAAACTTCACTCATTTGGGAACTTTTATATGCTGACGATTGCGATCTTGTCAGTCATTCTGAAACAGGTCTCCAATTTCTTGTATCTGCATTTGACTCGGCTTTTGATGATTTTGGCTTCACCATCAACTTGAAAAAAACAGTTGTAATGCATCAACCTGCGTGTGGTCCTGTTTGTAACCCCACTAAAACTTTTGTTAAGGGAAAGTTACTTGAGGTTGTCGATTTGTTCCTCTACTTTGGAAGCTCTGTTCAAAATTATGGAAATCTTGAAACAGAAATAGAGCTGCGAATTCAAAGTGCAGCAAAAGCATTTGGTGGTTTGGAGTCACGCATTTGGTGCCAGCGGCATATAAATTAGAATACAAAGCTGGCTCTTTACAAATCATTTGTCTTACTGTCCCTGTTGTATTCCTGTGAATCTTGGACTTGTTATGAAAGGTATTTTAAACTGTTTGAACAATTCCACCAAAAATGCCTTCATCACATTTTAAAAATTAAATGGAGTTCTTTTACTTCAAACACAGCTGTCCTTGCATCTGTGCACCAATTGAGATATATATTGTAGTTTCATCTCAGAGCTGTGGCTATGCTGGAGCATCGCCGTTTTGCTACACTGTAATTACTGAGATCCTCCTCTAATATGTGATACTTGATGAAGAATGGAGTTTGATGTAGCTACCCTCATTTGCACCTCTTGCCCTGAGGTAGGTTCGTCTGAGACTCCTGACAGGAAGAGGTCCAGCCTTGATGTAAAAACGCCTACATCTACTTTGTGCAGGTTCCTCAGACTCTTTGAGAGAATATTAAAAAGCTATGGGCGCCTGAAACCCAGGCTGTTGCAGTAACTGGTCCTGAAGCGCGATGGCATTGCTGGGATCTTTGGCACTGTGCAGTGTCGACCCATTCTGACATTTGTGTAGCTTTCAATGCCAAAATGTGGCACAATTCCTTCCAGGATCTTCCAGATGTATATTACTGCATACCTCTCCCACTTTCGCTCCAGGGAGTAGAGACATACCTCTCTCGCCTTCGCTCCAAGGAGTAGAGGCATACTTCTTCCGCCTTCGCTCCAGGGAGTAGAGACATACCTGTCTCAACAGGTATTTATACATACATACACACACACACCGGCCTTCGTCCTAAAATAAACTTAAATCAATCACTGTGTTCCATTTCATCGGATGTTCCTTCCCACGAAAAATCAATGTAAGGTTGGGCTAATTCAAATTATCATTATTAACAATGTCGCGTCACTGAATTATAGGGCGTTAATATTCCTTGCTGTAATCTCAGACATTGTAGGGCAACATCAGAAACCTTTTCCTTCAGACTTTACCAGAGAAGGATACCAACACCATCACCCAGCATATTGATAACACTCTCATCTAGTACCCTCTCCAACAATACTTTTATTCAGGCAAAATTAGGAATTTCTTTGATTGACAAAATTTGTACATTTTCTAATGAGAGAGCGGCTACAAGCACGCTTGACCTGCAAGAAGAGAGGATCTCAATCGGATGCTCTATGACCCATAGAGGTCCATTTAAAATTTTGGGGGTTACACACAAGCACAATAGTAAAGTGGGGACCCATAAAAATGTATTAAGGGTCCAAGAAAATGTGTGGATTTAGATTTGTTTATTGCAAGAAGCAGGCTTCTTTCTCCAACGTTTTGCTTAATTCATTTGACACAAGTTACTGTGTGAAAAGTGGAAAATAAAATAAGAATTTTGAAAGAAGTATCTGGAAACCTTGTTTTTAAACATCGAATGGCTACGGGGTTCCACCATAATAGAATAATAATCATAGGGGGCCTTGAGTTGAGAACCCCTATGGTAGAAATAACAACTAAGTCTCTCTCCTTAAATCACACACAACTCTTAAATAAAGAAGGCTAGACCTGATAATGGGGTACTTAAGATGCAAAAAGGTAGGATGGTCAGTGTTGGAACAACTATGGACATAGTATTGCTTCACTTAAGGTTGAACCCAGGTTATAAAAAATGCGACATGTCGACCAAGTCACGCCACAGATAACCTTAAATTTCACTGTTGAACCTTTAACACTGGAATCTGTGATAAGCGCCTGATTCATTCAGGCTTGTGTTTTATCAAAAACTGTGAACGCTGCGTGACAGCGTAACACGGCTTTAAAAGAAAAGTTTTTGATTCGTGTACATAAGTGTGTATTTCTGTGTGTGTGTGTGTGTATACATGTATATGTAAATGTAAGTGTGTGTGTGTGTGTGTGTGTGTGTGTCAGTGTGCGCGTGTGTGTACGTGTGTGCGTTTGCATGATAAAGCTGTGATACACTTGTGAAAAAGAAAATATTTGATATTACCCGATAAAGGTATATACATTTTTCCATTGTTGTACGCGCGCGCGCGCTCATTTATACACTGTCAAACGCGTATCTGTATGAGTGCGTGTGCGTGCGTGTGTGTGCGTGTGTGTGCGTGTGTGTGCGTGTGCGTGCGTGTGCGTGCGTGTGTGTGCGTGTGTGTGTGTGTAATTTGATAAGGCTGTGATACAATTGCAAAAAGATAACCTTTGATTCTCTCTCTCCACACGTACACACACACACGTACACACATATATACATTATATATGAGGATATATATACACACATAAATATACATATACACTTATTTACTCATATACATATACATGAATGTATCGTGCTTGCTTTCTCATACACGAGCAAAGCCATTGCTAGAGAGAATAGTTGAAATGAGTCATTGGTGACGCAGTGTGAGTCCGTTCTATGACTCCTGAGCCCAGCCAAAGATTGGCAAATTCTAAGACATAATTAATGCACATCTGTGCTGGCTGGCAGAAGGAACCGGTGCCGATCTTTTCGCTTTGACTGGCAGTTTTTTTTTATAATTTCCACGTAACTAAACACTTTTAAACTTCGTATACTGGTAGAATGTGTTCATAAAACATCTTTTTCTCTTGGCTTTCTTGAGAAAATTCTGTAGTTTGTAACATATTTGTTGTTTAATTTCTTGCATTTCGGCAATTTCAACCAATCAGTGACGTCTATTGAGGTGAAAACATTCTGTGCCGTATGAATATGTCCCTCGTTTAAGAAACAGATTGGGTTTATTTACATTTGTGAAGAAAAAAAGATACCCTTCTCCCCACCCCTAACCCTAACTAACCCTAACTCTAACCCTAACCCTAAAACAGATTGAAATGCAATAGATCGATACTAGGGTCATAATTATGGGTGACAATTTCATATGACACCGCTAGAAAAAACTGCCGTTCAAACCGAAAAGATCCACCGGTGTCACAGTATGAAATCTTTTGCCTTTTCAATCCTCCAACTGAAAGTCACACCATTCCACAGGTTGCACAATAGCCGTATCGCAATTTACAAGGGGGTTCGATTCCTGTGTCTTCTCTGATGGCTGACCAGGTCTATATGGCTCAAGCATTTCCTCCCACAAATCACACACATAAAAAGCAACAGTCCCCCATTCTCCACAGGTTCATTCTTTCTAAGCCTTCTCTTAATCTACTCGTGCTTCATTTTCTCTCTTTCAATTTCCGAACGACCCCTCAGCACTCGTTCCCTCCATCCACTTCGATCTTGTGCTTCTCTCTCCCAATTAACATCTGAAATTCCTGTCTGTGTCCAAGCAGTTTTAAGGCAGTCTTTGAACCTCATTTTGTGTTTATACGCTAGCCTTTTACAATTTGCAGCTCACCATACAGCAGTTGCTTATGAAGACTTTTATCATTCTTTCTCACCCGATTTCCACCTAATCTCAAACAACGATCAGCTCCACACTCCGACTACAACTTCTCTCAAGTACCTCTACATCACTGATCGTCATTCTCCAATTTATCCCAAGAATTTTCCTAAGACAATATTGATGGAATCGTTCCAAATGCCTCAAATGCTTACTATAAACACACCCTAATAAAGATTATCGTAATGAGAATGATGGATCCAAAACATATGGGTGGAATCAGCCCCGACTGGAGTTACCGGAAACTCGGGTTGTCATCCGGGCCTCTCTTAATTTGTGGTTCTACGCCTTATGTTGTGGATTTTCAAAATACAGGGAAATGAAAATGTAATGGTATTTTAACGTCTTAGAACATTAATTTGAACAATTTTAACTCTACAATTAATAGCAACAACACATAATTTTTCAAATGAGGAAAAGAAGGCTTTTCAATGAAGAGAAGTCTTTTTTTTATTGCTGCAAATGAGATCGTCGGCAATTCTTTTGTTAGCATTCTGAATGTTGAGGGAGAGATTGCCACACATGACGTAGAGAAAAATGTACATGACAGAGATATGTGACAAAAGAAAACGCCTCTAAAATTAAACTACTGGTATATCCGCTGACCCGAAAATTTCCTATACCTATCTACGTCCATTTTGTGAACCACTAACAAGAAACAAAACAAAACAATCCCATGACCTAAAACTGACACACCTAACATGTCTACACACCTGAAATGTCTACAAAGTTGCCCATGCATGAATAAATTCTGAACAATAACATAACCCAAATTTAATAAAAATTGCTTCAAAACGCCTCTCCGTCAAAACCCACCCTACATTGTAATTAGCATTCAACTGAAACTCACCCAAGGAAGATTGTTTCTCAACAGAGACTATATAAACAAGATTATCTTCAATGCACCACAGTTCGACGATGGCTTAGTTGGCCGAAACTTCGAAGTCACTGTCAATAATATTCTTGCTTAAGGATGACATGCTGATGCTGCTAGACGAGAACAGCAGCTGTGCTTTTGTGCTTTTGGCTAGAGGCCATTTGTGGTCCCACTAAGACGTGCAACTGGATTTCTCCTAGCATCTGGACACTTTCTTGAAACTATTCAGCTTTTTATTACTAGTGGAGACTGGTTTGATATTTTAGACACAAGCTGGGACAAGTCTGGATCCTTAGTCAATGGGTGAAAGGGTTTAAAGTCCTCACAAACCTGTTTAGGCTGCTTCAATTGCCTGAAAGTTACAGATAGGATTTCTCGCTCAATGACTTAGTGTGTGCATCAAGCAACTGCGTCTGGTCATCTAGATCGTGTCTAGATAAGGTGTTTGTTTGCTCAGCAGACAAAGATAGAGTAGTGTCCATTATTTAAACTCTAGCCAGTCACGCAGACCACACATTTGCGATTTTCACAAAGTTAGGATGCATAAACAAAGATCCTGCAAACTGAAGCTAAACGCTTTGATTCCGGCACGCAAAACCTACGTTGACCGAATTGGTGAACTAGTTAGGCGGATGTTGACGGGGCAATTATCGACAATTGGTGGTAGGGCACCCGCAAGATGAAGATTAGAGAAAGTTTAGCTAAGATGAAAGACAAAGAAAAATAAATTAGAGAAGAAACTAATAAACGAATTAGCAGAAGGGATTAAGAAAGACACCGTGACCTCAGTACTGGAGGTGAGAATGACTCTTGGCCATTTCTTTAACGCGAAATTCATAGGTTGAATTTTCAAAGCTAAAGTGCATGTTCTAAAACAAGAGAGAATGAAAATCATTCAACGAATTCCGAAAGTAGAGATGCGACATGACTGCAAAGCCATAATTTTGTGTTTAGTGATCCAGGTTGGGTTAGGGTTACTCGTTTCAAAGTAGATCTGTGCGGTTTTCGAGAAATAGTTTAGGCGTTGGGTCATTTCTATGCGTAGCGCCATCTATTGAATGTCAGATTAAATGGCCACCCATCGGAGGTGTTTCAAATCACTCACTCAGACTGTCAGAGACGACCTCTTCCTTCTGTATGCACTGGCCCTCGAACCATTAAGGCGGAAATTGGAGGTATTGAGAAGCATCCCATTCAAACTGGGATGCAGATGAACCTTCTCGGCAGATGCAGACGACATCACCATAATGGTGTCGGACACCACCGAAATTGAAATAGTCGCATGAAGTGGAGGTTGTAATGGATAGATTTACTCGTGACCGCGTATGTCTGTGCCTTCCCGAACATATCTTCGATGACAAACGCCAATATTTTTGCTAGTATCTTCACCAAAATGTTATTAACAAGTCAATAGGCTTGCATCTTGGCTCTTAGAAAAACCAAGTCCATGCCGTTACACAGCATCATAAGGCGATGGACGCATGAGCCATTAAGCTACAGATGGATAGGAATTTGGACAAAGTTATAAGCAGGGTGATCAGTCTCATCTAGAAATGGGCTGAGAAGCTATCCTTAGAAAAGCGGAAAGAGGTGATGAATCCATACATCGCCTCCATTGTATCATCGCCGCCTGAGTCTCATATCTCAAGTTTTCGTCGGACCGGATTGTAGTCGATTTCGTTGCTTCTCGTGAAAGAAACATTTTCCATCAGGGAAGGAGACGTCATGGCACAGCCGTTTTGGCGTCACCTACTCGGCGTTGTTGATTTGACGCTGACTTATTTGACATCAAACTTTTTAATGTTTCTCCCATTCTCTTTTTCTCTCTCAACTTCCCCCTCTCTCCCTCTGTTTATATGTGTGAGAATATTTCTCTTTATGTATATGAAGAGAGGGAAAGTGTTTATGCCAATCGTTTTCAATTCATAAATTGTAGTGTCTTTCTCTACCTCGTCTCTCTCTCTCTCTCTCTCTCTCTCTCTCTCTCTCTCTCTCTCTCTCTCTCTCTCTCTCTCTCTCTCTCTCTCTCCTCTCTCCATCTCCATGTGTATATTTCTTTGCGCGCATGTGTATTTGCCTCGCCAAATCAGGTTCAGTGACCGTCAGCAATACCAAATCGCCAGCATCCCAAACAGCTGCATTCAATCGTTTCATTTTGACTTCAAATTAATCAGGCAGTTCATTTGGCGTTAACATCCTCCACGCAGAGGACGTGTCCATGTATAGAACAGATCAGGCTCTCGTTTGAATCCATTGTAAAGTTCCACAGCCTTCCTTTGAGCGAGCAGGACGTCTGGTTTGTGGCTATGGTGGGAGACGTTCTGTGGCGGACAAAATGAAAAGAACTGAAAACAGTTTTCTCTTTCAACCTTTGCTTGAAGAGAAAACAGCAAGTTTGAGCTTCATTCGGAGAGAAAAGTAACGGTGGAGTGGCAGATGCTGACTTGAAGCAAATAGCAGCCAAATCTCCCTCGATTAACACACATCTTAACGCGTTAAATAAGGATAGCTTCGTGTGATAATATAGATCAAGACTAAACGGCGACACAGTCAAGAGTTTTGCGTCCAGGGCTGCACGATCGAGGCTAATCCAGTCTAAAGACTACTATCAACTTTAACTTTGCAAGTTATCGAATGAGCCTTTATGCAAATGCTGAACCTGCTAGAAAGACCAGCCAAATCAACTTCAAACTGCATCTATAATAAATAAAACAAAAAGCAAAAAAATATTAGACGATGTAGTCCTACCCATAGAGAGCTTTTCGGTTTGAACGGCAGTTTTTTCTAGCGGTGTCATATGAAATTGTCACCCATAATTATGACCCTAGTATCGATCTATTGCATTTCAATCTGTTTTAGGGTTGGGGGGAGGGTATCATTTTTTTCTTCACAAATGTAAATAAACCCAATCTGTTTCTTAAACGAGGGACATATTCATACGGCACAGAATGTTTTCACCTCAATAGACGTCATTGATTGGTTGAAATTGCAGAAATTGAAGAAAAAAACCAACAAATATCTTACAAACTATAGAATTTTCTCAAGAAAGCCAAGAGAAAAAGATGTTTTATAAACAAATTCTACCAGTATACGAAGTTTAAAATTTTTTAGTTACCTAGAAATTATGTTAAAAACTGCCGTTCAAACCGAAAAGATCCCTACATAGCCTTAGTGAAAAATGGGATGGCCATAGATATAATGCCTTCAGTCTTAGGTCTGCTCATTCATGGTTGACCTAGGGCTAAATCGTGTGAGGACTATCAGCCCTAACCTTTGTCATGTGTCTCCTGATAAAAGCCTGATTCACTGCGCGACAGTGTAACATTGTTTCTTTGGTGTGTGTGCGCGGTGGGGGTGGGAGAGGAGCGATAAGGCTGTGGTACAATTGTAAAAAGACAACCGATACTTGCGTGTGTGTGTGTGTGTGTGTGTGGATAGGGCCGGAGGTTATGATACAATTTCAAAATGATAAACTTTGGTATTTCTCATTCCCCCCCCACACACACACACGCACGCACGCATGCATATATTAGTTTTGGCCAAGGAGACAGTAATTTCAGACTTACTGCCTCCTAACCGCCATCACATTATCAACTCTTCCAGTGTAAAAATAAATAAATAGATTTGCTACTCGACTAAATTCCTTGAATTCAATGTTCAACAGCGTTTATATGTAACTTTCCATAAAAGCATTCACGTGATTATTCAATAAGTTGGATGCGTAACCAAAAGCCGAAGTAGCACATATTAGGTACACCGGACAAAACGTTTCTTCATTTCCTTCATTCACACTCTCAGGACGCTTTAAGAAATCGGCACAACATGGAAAGCCTTAACTAGGAACGGCACGACACGGGGGAAAGGAACCTTAAGTTGGAACGGCACGGCACGACGGGAAGGAGCTTTAACAAGGAACTGCAGAAAACGACAGGAAGCAGCCTTAACTTGGCACGGCACGACACGGGGGAAAGGAGCCTTAACATGTCACGGCATCACATGAAGGAAAGTTTTATCAACCTGCCTTAACTCGGAACGGCATGACACGGGAGAAATGAGCTTTAACTTGGCACGGTGCGACACGAGATGAATGAGCCTAAATTTGGCATGGCACGGCACGACAGGATGGAGCATTAGCTCCGAACATCACGACGGGGAGGTGGTTCATGTCCCCACGGCGCGGCGCAATGGGAAGGATCATTAACTCGAGATGGCAGGGTATGTTGGGAAGGACAAATTTTGGCAAACTGCCTTAACTCGGCACTGCACGATGGAAAGAAGCCTTGACACGGAATGGCACGACATGACGGGAAGAAGCCTTCACTTGGAACGGCACGATGGGGAGGAAACTTAACAAGACATGGCACAACCCGACGGGAAGGAGCCTTAACTCTAGACGGTACAGCACGACGGTGAGGGACCTTATCTCTGCACAGGGCTAAGGAGCCTTAACTCAGAACTGCATAATGGGAGTCAAAGGAGCCTTAACTCAGCACGGCCCAGCATGACAGGAAGGAAAGTTTTATCAAACTGCCTTGACTCAAAATGGCATGACAAGACAGGAATGGAGCCTTAACTCGGCACAGCACGACAAGGGACGAATGAGTCTAGACTCAGCAAGGCACGGCACGGCACGACAAGGGACGAATGAGTCTAGACTCAGCAAGGCACGGCACGGCACGACAAAGGACGAATGAGTCTAGACTCAGCACGGCACGGCACGACAAGGGACAAATGAGTCTAGACTCAGCAAGGCACGGCACGGCACGACAAGGGACGAATGAGTCTAGACTCAGCAAGGCACGGCACGGCACAACAAGGGGCGAATGAGTCTAGACTCAGCAAGGCACGGCACAGCACGACAAGGGACGAATGAGTCTAGACTCAGCAAGGCATGGCACGGCACGACAAGGGACGAATTAGTCTAGACTCAGCAAGGCACGGCACGGCACGACAAGGGACGAATGAGTCTAGACTCAGCAAGGCACGGCACGGCACAACAAGGGGCGAATGAGTCTAGACTCAGCAAGGCACGGCACGGCACGACAAGGGACGAATGAGTCTAGACTCAGCAAGGCATGGCACGGCACGACAAGGGACGAATGAGTCTAGACTCAGCAAAGCACGGCACGGCACGACAAGGGACGAATGAGTCTAGACTCAGCACGGCACGGCACGACAAGGGACGAATGAGTCTAGACTCAGCAAGGCACGGCACGACAAGGGACGAATGAGTCTAGGCTCAGCAAGGCACGGCACGACAAGGGACGAATGAGTCTAGACTCAGCAAGGCACGGCACGGCACGACAAGGGACGAATGAGTCTAGGCTCAGCAAGGCACGGCACGACAAGGGACGAATGAGTCTAGACTCAGCAAGGCACGGCACGACAAGGGACGAATGAGTCTAGACTCAGCAAGGCACGGCACGGCATGACAAGGGGCGAATGAGTCTAGACTCAGCAAGGCATGGCACGGCACGACAAGGGACGAATGAGTCTAGACTCAGCAAGGCACGGCACGGCACGACAAGGGACGAATGAGTCTAGACTCAGCAAGGCATGGCACGGCACGACAAGGGACGAATGAGTCTAGACTCAGCAAGGCACGGCACGGCACGACAAGGGACGAATGAGTCTAGGCTCAGCAAGGCACGGGACGACAAGGGACGAATG
Organism: Octopus sinensis; assembly: GCF_006345805.1. Taxonomy (NCBI): domain Eukaryota; kingdom Metazoa; phylum Mollusca; class Cephalopoda; order Octopoda; family Octopodidae; genus Octopus; species Octopus sinensis. The sequence continues at coordinate 210,865 of NC_043013.1, read as the reverse complement.
AGTCTAGACTCAGCAAGGCACGGCACAGCACGACAAGGGACGAATGAGTCTAGACTCAGCAAGGCACGGCGCGGCACGACAAGGGACGAATGAGTCTAGACTCAGCAAGGCACGGCACGGCAGGACAAGGGACGAATGAGTCTAGGCTCAGCAATGCACGGCACGACAAGGACGAATGAGTCTAGACTCAGCAAGGCACGGCACGGCACGACAAGGGACGAATGAGTCTAGACTCAGCAAGGCACTGCACGGCACAACAAGGGACGAATGAGTCTAGACTCAGCAAGGCACGGCACGGCACGACAAGGGACGAATGAGTCTAGACTCAGCAAGGCACGGCACGATAGGAAGGAGCGTTCGCTGAAACTGACATGAAAGAAAGGGGCCTTAACTCTGCATGGCATGGTACGACGGGGAGGAGTCTTAACTCGGCATGGCTTGATGGGGGGGAGCCTTGATTTGGAATGGCACGACCTGAAGGAGCTTTAAGTTGGAAGTGCACTGCATGACTGGAAGGAGCCTTAGCTTGGAACAGCACGATGGGGGAAAAAAACTTTAACTCGGCACGGTATGATACAGCGCGACGGAGTGGAGCCTTAACTCAAAGAGACATGACACGAGATGAAGGAGTCTTGACTCGAGATGACACAGCATGACATGAAGTAGCCTTAGCTCGGAATTGCATGATGGAAAGGATTCTTAAATTGGCACGGCACAGCACAACAAGGAGGAGCCTCAACTCGGAATGGCACAACACGACAGAAAGGTACCTTAACTCGGCACGGCACTACACAAAGCAAAGGAGCCTTAACTCGGCATGGTGCAGAAGGATAAAACTGCCTTCACTCGGAATGGCATGAAACGACGGGAAGGAGCCTTAACTCGGAATAGCATGTCACGAGAGGAATGAGCCTAAATTCAGCAGGGCATGGCACGATAGGAAGGAGCATTAGCTTGGAATGGCACAACGGGAAGGAGCTTTACCTCCACATGGTGCAGCATGATAAGGAAGAGCCTTAACTAGGAACGGCGTGACACAGGGGAAAGGAGCCTTCAGTCAAAACGGTACCGCACGACGGAAAGGAGCCTTGACTCTGATGGCACAACGGGGAGGAGCCTCACCTCGGCATGGTGCGACACAAGATGAATTAGCTTAAACTCGTCATGGCAGGGCACGATGAGAATAGGCCTAAAACAGAACGACATGACGGAAAAGAGCCTTAACCCCTTGACAATGGTTGCCGCAAATATGCGATCACACTTTTGCTTGCTTACCCACAGTTAATGTAAATATACGATGTAGAGCTGCCCTACGTCTATCACGGACATCTTAGCGGCTGACGTATGTCTACGTTTGTTATCGTGTACTTCATCTGTTGAGGCTCGAGCGCTTGCTGTCCCATGCATTGTCTTAGCTATTTTAGATTACGTTCAAGTCATGAGACTAGCAGTAGACCAATGACATGCGGATACTTTACATGTATATGAATGTAAAGTTTCGAGGAAGGAGAGGAGGGTGAGTAATTACTTCCTGGAAAGTTCCGAGGAGGGGGAGGAATTACTTCCTTGAAAGTTTCGAGTGGGGAGGAATAACTTCCCAGAAAGTTCTGAGAAGGCAGAGGACGGGTAGCAATTAATTCCTGGAAAGTTCAGAGGAGAGAGAGGAATGATTTCCTGGAAAGTTCTGAGGAGAAAGAGGGAGGGGAGGAAATAATTCCTGGAGAGTTCAGAGGAGGTGGAGGAATCATTTCCTGCAAAGTTCCGAGGAGGAGGAATGGGAGGAATTACTTGCTTAAAAATTCCGAGGATGGGGAAGGAATTACTCGTGGAAAGTTCCGAGGAAGGGGAATTACGTTAAACATCGGCACGACTGACACCCACATCAACTCGCTCGTCATTGCGTCAAACATCTGCTTGACCAATACCTACACATGAAAATGAGACACGACCTTGTACTTCTGGTTAGTGAGTTGATATGGGAGTGCTTGAAATTTTGCACCATTGAACTGCATATTATTCTTGTTTGCCCATTTATACATTTCGTTCAGGTCATTCTGCAGTTTTAGGATGTCAGTAGGAGCCTTGACCTGCTGCGATACTTTTGTATCGTTGGTGTAGCTGGTGAGTGTGACTGACTCTATGGCTGAGGACATGCCCAAGAGAGCAACCACAAACAATAGTGTTCCTTCTGCTTTGGACAGTGGTTCAGCAACAAAATTTGCTTAGTTGGTGCAAACCTAGGTACAAATTTTTTAATGAAAAATGTAGATTTTTTTAATGTTAATGTTAAAACAAATGCAGGTATGATAGTTATTATTATTATGAGGGTCGGCTGAAATGTTTGTAGGCTGAGCAAGACACTCTCATGGAATGGGACCAAATGAAGTTCATTTTTTAACGTCGTTCCTCTTACTGTCCACACACTTCCATAAGAAGTTGCAGTGTTTGGATTGCCCTGATGAAGAAGCCATTCTGTTGGTCAAAATGGTCATCAACAGCAGATAAGACATCATCATCACAGTGATGCTGGTGCCTAGCTGAGTGTTCTTCTATGTTGGGAAACAGATGATAACCAGATGGAACCAAATCACTAACATGTGGAGGGTGAGCAACCAGTTCAAAGCCAGTCAGGCACAGACACCATTGAAACCAAGGACTTGTGTGCTGGAGCATTGTCCTAATGAAACAAGACCCCATTCATCAGTTTTTCTGGGTGTTTGATCTTGATAGCCTATCATAACTACCTTAGCAAGTTGGCATTGAACTTTCCATTGATCATTATGAAGATAGTCAATAAACACAATATTTCTTGCATTAACGTATAGTATATTTTGCACTGAGGATTGGTGTCACTTCAGAGGGAGCATCATTTGCTGTGATAGCCTGACTTCTGCCCTTCAAGAAATCATGCAGCCATTCATCCAGTCTACCAGCGATACTAAAGTCACGCAATTTGTAACATATCATCCCATAATTGACTTTGTCAAAGGCCTTGGCAAAGTCAAGATATATCACATCCACATTTGAATGGTTGAGCTGTTGTTTTAGTACCCAGTCGAAGTGCTGTAGTAGCTGTGTTAGGCAGCCCCTTCCAGGCGGAAACCATGTTGCATGTCTGTAAGCAAGTTATTTTCTTCAAAGAACATGGTCAGTTTTTGTTTTTCTGACAATGCGTTCCATGATCTTGCTGGCATGTGAAGTAAGAGAGTTAGGCCTGTAGTTTATAGCATCTGCTCTACTTCCTTCTTTGTGGACAGCACAGATTATTGCTTCTTTTAACATTTGAGGAAATGTACCGCATTCAAGGGAACTCTGGAAAAGCATTTGCAGTGGTTTTGCAAGAGCTTTCTTGCATGCTTTTAACAGAATTGCTGGGAGCCCATCTGGGCCTGTTGCAGAGTTTGGATTTATCTTGTCAATGACTGACAATACATCTTCTTCTGTAATGTCAATAGAATTGATGGTTGCCTTTTTCTCTTGGAGGTGTTGAAGAACTCATCATCTTTGCTTATTTTCATATTTTCTAGTGGGAAGGTGAAAACACTTTGGAATTGTTTATTGAATGCTTCACTTATTCTCTTGGGGTCTGCAGTCAGTAAGCCCTTTTCATCAAACAGGGGCCCTGTCTTGTATTGCACTGTGGCAGACTCTTTTGTGAACTTGTAGAAGGCTTTAGGGTTTCTTTTTATATTCCCCACCGCCCTCGCTTCCCCGTTTACCCTTTCTTTTTCATGGGTGAGTCTGATTTTATTCTCAGTCCCTAAAAGCGCCATTTTGAGGTTGGGCTTTTCGCTGCCATTACATTCCTTATCCAAGGGATTCGACATTTTTATCCTTATCCTCTATCTCATTAGGATATGTCTTTATCTTTTTTTTTTCCACTTATTTCAGTCATTAGACTGTGTCCATGCTGTAGCACCACCTTGAATCAATCCTATTACTTAATTTATTTGAAGCCTAGTACTTATTCTATCTTTCTCTTTCACCAAACTGCGAATTTACGGGGACGTAAACACACCAACACCAGTTGTCAAGCAGTGGTGGGGGACAAACACAGACACACACACACATGCAAATATATACTACAGGCTTCTTTTAGTTTCTGCCTACCATATCCACCCACAAGGTTTTGGTCAGTCTGAGCCTATCGAAGAAGACACTTGCCCAAGGTACCATGCGGTGGGACTGAACCTTGAACCATGTGGTTGAGAAACAAGCCTCTTACACAACCACACCTGAGTTATTTTCAGTGATTTATTTGGGTCATAAAAAACACCACCACCGACAACGACAATGACGACAACCATTTACACAACACGTCTGCTGTCTCCTCCACAACCACAAATTCAGGTCCTTAAACTCCTCCAGCTAACATTTATCTCATGTTATCTTGTCTTCCTTGTTTTGTCAGATATTCAATGAGCATTATGCAATATACGATAAAAATGTCAGTATTATTGACTACATACAAACTCAAAGGGTGCTGACATATACACTTCCTACTTTATATATATATCTTAGAAGATTGGCTCTAGAAAAACAATCTATAAAAAAATAGCACCCAAATCATGCTTAAATTTTAAGCTACACTTTAATAAAAGGGTGGTATGTATTGGATTATAGTCCTTGCTAAGCAATACTCATGAGAACGATGGAGTGGCTATAACTGGAACGCCTTTGAACAGTTTTTTTAGCCAGAGCAAACCCAACAGCAACAGTAAAAGGCAGTTCTAATTTGTGTGTGAGTGCATGTATGTATGCATGTATGTATGCATGTATGCATGTATGTATGTATATGTGTATGAATATACATAATATACATACATACATACATACATACATACATACATATATATATATATATATATATATATATATATATATATATATATATATAATATATATATATATATATATATATATATATATATATATATATATATATATATGTATGTATATATATATGTATGTAGGTATGTATGTATTTTAAAGAATGCAGTTGTGAAAAGCCAGAACAATGCAGGAAGGTACAAAGGCTGCAAATTGAAAAGAAAGCAGAACAAAGTGGCAGTTTTACCTCGTGTTTCTATCTTTCAAGGTGAAAAAACCACTTCTTCAGGACATTCAGGAAAATGGTGGTTGGGAAAAGGTTGTTGCACCGATGTGTGTGTGGGAGAGGGAGGAAGGGTGAAGGTGACATGCGCAGGCTGTTGTTGTTGTTGCTGCTGCTGCTGCTGCTTTTGTGTAGTTCTTTCCTGTTGTTAATGGCTGGTCTCAATTTGTTGATAAGGAGGGCTTCCATAATTCTAAGATTGCCCTTGTTATGTTGGGTTGCCTCGATGGAAATTTTGAAATTCAGGGCTTGGCCCTTCTTTATCGAAGTGTCTGTCTGCATAGTCTCCTTTGTTGTGTAGTTTCCTTGTAGTGCTCCCTATGGAAGATACTCCACATTTATTGCAGACTCCTTCACATACCACATAAGCCCTCAAGCATGTTTTAATGTCGTTGAGGGGGCAGATGGTGAGTGTACACCCCACAGTGACCTCTGTGGTATTTTCCATCGTCAGAATTTTCCTTTGGGATAGACTGGCATGTGCCCTCTGTATGTTAAGTCCCTCCCTGCGGATGGCATGTTGGATACCTACCCATGATAGCTATATTTGATGTCGTATGAGATTCCTGCATCACTGGGAAGTGACAAATCATATTTCTGGGATCCTGAAAGAGGACCTGTGGTTGTACAGGCGCCACTTGAAGGCAATCTCGGCTGACCTGATATATTTCCGGGCTTGAGTGCTGGCTGTGTTCACATTTCTGGCACATCTTTGGTTGGCTCCAGGCCTGGAGATGTTGTTGTCGCTGGTGCTGCTGGAGCTGCTATTACAAGGCGTGGGTCTGGTGATATCACTGCGGCTGTTGTCATTTTAGTGGAGAATCATAGAGCTGCCAGGATCCTTTAACAGGAGTGGATGCTGCAAGCTTTACAAAGATGAGCAAGCAAGGATCCTCAAAGACTCCCTGAAAGCAGGATTACTAAACTCTTGGCAAGCCCTGCATCCATTTCAAATGCTACCTGCTGCAAGCACGGGATTCCCCATTCATTGATTAGATCCAAAAAGATCCTTATGAACTAAAAGCAACCAAAGGGTGGAATTCCCTGTTCCTCCTTTTTTTGGGACCCATAGGGACAGGTCTAAGGGAGATAACCCAACCTCGCTGACCCGGATTGTTTATTCTTTGTTTACTTGCTAACTGACCATAATGGATTCCTACCTCCCAGAGTTGAAGAGTCATATGCCTTCAGCTTTAGAGTCTGACGAGTCATCCATAGAGCTGGGCGCTTTATGGATGAGAAACCATCGGTCACTCAATGACCAGACATATACTTAACTGTACACACACACACACACATGCATGTGTGCTCTGGTTATTGGAAACAGGAGAAAAGATACTCAGTACGTGGTGTAGATGAGAATTTACATTTACACGGCCGATGTCTTCTTCTATCGTTGTTGTAAGATTTAGGAAAGACCTTATCCATCTGTCTCATCAGGTGGACATAGTCTGGAATGAAAAACATAGTTGAATCTAAAATGGCGTTGGAACTTCCCTGAACTTGTTAACACAGACTTCGGTGTCATGGGTTAAAAGTCGAAAATGAAAGATTGATGAAGAAGATATGTTTTAGGCGATTGCATCATTTATTATTCTTCTCCATTTCATAAATTTAAGAGGTCATAATGATGATGATGATGATAATATACTTTGCAGAGAGTTTTTTTAGTTTACATCTGATGTCTCTAAAGTGCTGCTCTTTTCCAATGATGACTTTATATATTCCTATGTTTTGTTCTTCCATCAGTGTTGGATTAGTTTGACTCCACAACTATTTCTGCTGTTGTTTTATCTTCATTGATTTGCCCTGTTTTGCAATTTGTAAAAGATAAACTTATTCTGCTGTTTGCAGTGTTACATAACACCAGGCCTTCTGTTGAACAAGGATATTTGCAACGCTTACTGCATTGCATTTTTTATGGTTCATAAGGGAGAATGTATCTGAAATATTTTAAGTATGATAGAGCAATGACTGTTGTTTTCTAATTTATATTATTCTCTCTTAAATCTGAAATGTGCTTTCAATGGGAGAATTGTGTTTCTGTAAATAACGGGGAACAAAAGAATGCGTTTGTGTATATCAAATTTGTTGATCCGATTTTTTGGGTTGGTTCCTTTGGCAGTATTTTTAGATGTTTTCTTTTTTTTTGCCCTGTTAAGTAGGATTTTCCAACGTTCCTTGGAGAAAGGTTTGTGTTAGCTTTGATTTCATGTCTCTTCTGATGTTCATATATGTCATTGTTCAGTTTTATTTCAAAATTGCTTGCCAATAGAGAAAGAACCGGTTTCTGACCTGGATCCAGGGTTCCTTCATTCTGACCTGGATCCAGGGTTCCTTCATTCTGACCTGGATCCAGGGTTCCTTCATTCTGACCTGGATCCAGGGTTCCTTCATTCGAATTTCAACATCAACAATAAGGTATTTTTGTTTGTATGTATGCATATCTGCAGATTTGTATGTTTTGTTTTATGTGTGTCTTCTCATGCATACAGTTGCATATCCAGACATGCTTATATATATTTAAATGATAAACCTCTGGAAAGTTTAGCTTTCTCCTTCCTGGTTCTGAGAATTTCCCAAGATTGGTATTTAGGCAGAGTGTTACATACCCCAGCGCCCGTTTGTCTGTGTGTGTATATATATAATATAATAGTAATAATTGTGTACAGTGCTCAGGTGCACTACAACTCATCTAAAGTGTATATATAATCAGGTGTAGTTTTGGCGGATTTCGGAAAGCATGAGGGCCTCAAAGGATGCAGTGTCATGGCAGTCAACAACTGACGCAGGCAGTTTATTCCATGCTTCAGCAACTCTGAGCGTGAAAAATGTTTCCGAAAGTCATGGGAGCTGTGTTGTTTTCTGACTTTGTAGGCATGTCCACGCGTGTTGGACACATGGAGATCAAAAAGGTGTTCAGTGTTGTTAAGAGAAAAAAGTCAGAGTTTACATCCTCTCAGCTTGAGTGGAAGTGTGTGTATATACGACTGTCTGTCTGTATTTATGTATGCATGTATGTATATTTATGTACATGTGTTAATATGCATATGTATCAACTAGTGAAACATGATGGTGTGACTTGTAATTGATGCACTCCAGTAATTGTTAGGCCATGTTCTCCACGATAACAAGTGAGGATTAGCGTGTTAGGTATGATAACATGATTTACTAACACAAGTGGAAATTTCCTTCACCTGTTATAGATTGTATCGCTTGTGACACAGATACAATAAAGAGATAAACAATTGGACACCAGTCAACCCACACCTCCATCTCTCCACCTGTGTAGGGCTAAAAACTGGATCTTCTAGAATTACACTCAAGTTTACTTTGCACCAACCATTCGTTTGTCTTTCTGGCTTTCTCCCATTCTTATTTCAAATTCGAATTTTATATTCTTTTCTCCTCTTTTTCTCCCCCATCAAGCCGCTTCGGCAGTCGCGCTCTGTTCCGCTGCCAGTAGAACCAGTAATGTAGCTTGAGTGTGTGCTGCCCAGGGCGGTCCTTCCGTTTGCCACTCCTGCACCCCACAAAAAACACATATTACCTACAGCAGACCCAAAAGTGGTGCTCCTTTAAAAGTGCTGTCCGGGGTGGATCGCCCCTATCACTCCCCCAGCTACACTAGTGAGTGGAACTACATCGCTTCACAACTGCGTGGTTTCAGGTTCGGTCTTAATGAGTGGTGCTTGGGGGGTAAATATCTTCAACTGTTGCCCCAGGCTGACCAATGCCTTGTGAATGAATTTGGTATAGGGAAACTGTATGGAAGCTTCTCATTTGTGTATGAGTTTTTGTGTTTGTAATACATCTCTGTGACGTGGTGGTCTGGCCATAAAGAAACCAACACCGGTTGTGAAGCACTTGTAGGGAACACACACACACACACACAAATATATATATATATTCAACATGTTTCTACTCTCGCATTCCATCTACCAAATTCACTCACAAAGCATTGGTTGGCTCGGAACTATTATGGAAGACACATGCTCAAGGTGTCAGACTATGGGACTGAACCTGGAACCATGTGGTTGTGAAGTGAGCTTCTTAAACACACAGCCAAAAGGAAAAAGAAGATAGGACAGCCAACTGCTTTTCTTCTCTGTTTTCACTTGTCTTCCATGTTTATTGATTGGGTTTTTTGTTTTTGTTTTTGTTTTGTTGCCGCTCCATTGGTCAGTTTCATTTTGTAAATGGGTTGGGGTTGGGGCTTATTAATTTGTTTAGAATTTGCAGGTGAGTTACTGATGGAGCCTGCTCTTTTCGTGTTTGTGTGTGTGTGGAGGTGGGAGTGGGCTTTCACATTTCTATATTGTTATTATTTTCTGCTTCTTGGCTTTTTGGGGTGTGTATAAGCGTGTGTAGATGCCTACACATGCACATATGTGTGGGTATATTATGTATATAGGATATTTTAGAAGTTATGTCGAGCTAGTAAGTGTATGAATGTGTGCATTTTGCATGCTATACATGTGTGTTTCTTTCTTTCGGAATATGGGCATGCACGTACGAGTAAGGTTTATGTCTGTCTGTGGCTGTTGGGGTTTTTGTGTTTGTTTTATCTCGTTTTGGAGTTCGGATCTTTTTGAAAATGAATTTATTTTGGTGTCTGCACCATGATGTTATTTGATTTCTCTTGTTCATAATGTATACTTTAGCATGATTATGTGGTATTTTTCTGTGGTGCAGAGGAGAACAGTTACCAGAGCTGTTTATATAAAACGATGCTGTCTTAAATTTTCCATTTAATGCTTGCAATGATGTTGTTTTCCTTAAACTCATAGAGGTGTTTGGACAAGTGTTGCATTCCTTTCGTATAGGGTTTGTAATGTGTATGTATGTTGTGTATATCTTCCTTTGAACATTCCACCAGTAGCACTGATGTAGTTTCTTTCTGTTTGTCCTTCCTCTGACATTGCTGTTTTAGTCCAGTGCCTGAGAATGTACTTCACTTCATGCAGACAAGGTGTGAAGGCTGCTGACTTGGTATTTATATATAACCTGGGTGTAGAGGAGCTGTTAAGTACAAGTATCTTCTCCATCAAGCTTAGTTCACATTGAACAAAACTTAGAAGAAGAGGGTGTTAGGATAAGGTTTGCATTTCTTTAATAGTTTCCATCTGATATTGTAGTTGGCTTCCTTTTCCTTCAAACACTATATATGCTTGGTCCATGCAGTGATGTTCTGCTTCTCGGAGCTCCTGAATGAAGCAGTGTGGTCATGTATGTGTTTCTAGTTAATACAGTTGAATGTTTTTACACTATGAATCACACCTGATCACGTTACATGCTTCCATACTGCATACAGTGTATAACAAGAGGATCTGTTCCATGAGCAGTATTACACAATTATCCGTTACAAAGTAGAGCATTCTTCATGGATAAAGAATATTAAATACTTATTATTATCTATGGACCTTGTTAGATGTATGCGATGGAAGGCATTTTTCTATGAGTTCTCGTGGCAATAGTCAAGCACAGAACACTCTCACCAAGAACCAAGGACCTGGATAGTTTTGAATCAGACCTGAACCTGATACCAAAACTCAGATTCCGTAAGTTCTCCGGTCTTTTCCAGAATAAGCTTAGATCTCACAAAGGTAGGCTGAAACCTTCAAATAAAGCCTTACCTTTCTCTGACAAAACCAAAAATATATATCAGGAACATAACAGATTGAATTAGCAATTATGAAGGAATAGCATCAAGTAGAAGTACACCCACAAGCATGTAGAGATTGGACCCACAAGCATGTTCTAAACAGTAAACCAACTATTTACATGTTGAGGACGGAATAAAAACACTAAGCACAGTGCTTTACTCACCATTAAGGACGATACAGCTAACTTCACTTCTTGTCTTAAATGCCGCCTCATAAACTCTGTAATGCCAGAGCTTGGCACATTTAGCAAGAATATACTTAGGAATATTAATAATAGCATTAGGAAAGTCTCTGGTTTGGATTAATGTAATTGGTGCTCTATGGCGTGGTACCTATGACATTAATCCGTGATTTAATGGTGTTGGCCGCAAAGTGAGAACCATATTTACTCAATTTGATATTATGAATTTTTATTTATGAATTTCCCAGGAATTCTTATCGAAGGTTCTAGATTGTGCTATAAATTAGAGACAGAAGTCCTTATGCTTGCTAGGAAGACCCTCCCTTTTGATAGCGATTCAGTTTGAATAAAACAGTCTGATTCAAGTGGTTCCGTTGACGTGGAAACCAGATCGTTTGACGTAACACTGATATTTGTGACCCCATTGGGCTTGATATATAAAACAAAGGAAGAAGTAGCAGAAGGACATGAAGAAGAATTATGTAAAAAGGGACTACACAATCAATTCCATTTATCCACAATAGAAGTTGCATAAAAAAAAGAAAGGTGGGATTGGCTGATAAAACAAACACTAAAAAAAGGGACTGAGAGCACAATAATGGCAGCATAAGACCAAGCTTTGGCCACAACCTTAGGAAGGAGCAAGTGTCTCTGCTGTGTCACATCAGCAATAGAGTGGATGAAACCATTGCCCATATCACGAACGAATACCCTAGACTTGCCCAAAATCACTACAAGTTGTGGCGACATGATCAGGTAGAGAAAGCGTTACACTGGAAACTGTGCGAAAAGTGGGGTTTAGAGAGAGGCAAGACATGGTATGAGCATGAACCACAGAGCATAATGGAGTCCGAGACTAGCAAAGCCCTCTGGGATTTCCCAATCCAAACAAACCAGGTGCTAGTGCATAAGCGATAGGACCTAGTGGTGGTGGACAAGGTGCAGCACGTTATACAGTTGACGTTGCATGCCCCTTTGGCCCACAAATAGTCAAGAAAGAAAGCGAAAAGATAGATCGATACTTTCCTCTTAAGTACGAAATAGCTCGGCTATGGAAAATGAAGATAGTGCCAATTATTGTTGGGTCTTTCAGAAGGCATCAAGAAGAATATAGAGGAAATTAGAATAGAGTTCCCGTTAGAACTGTTACAAAAGGTTTGCCTCTATGGCATGGTCAGAATAAGCAGGAAAGTATTAGATAGATGAAAAGAACGAATAGTATGGTAGCGTAGGCTGCAAGTAGTAAGCCCACTACACCTGCAAGACTCCAGGGTCTCCAACAAAACCTGTAGTAAAGAGAAATAACAACAACAACAAATGTGATAAACGAATATGTATTGCGAAAGAGAAGAGAGATATTGAAAAGAGAATAAAAATGGCAGCACGAAGGATAGGAAGGGAAAATTATGTGAGGAAACTTTTAATATACAATAATTGTATGAATTGTTTTAACGTTTAAGGAACTTAGGAATGTAAAATCGTTGAATGTGATGTAACAGTGTTCTTTGGGGTGACTGGAAATATTGTTGCGAATAATATAGCAGTATTGACGACTAGAATTTGATATGTATTTGCAAATCTGGTTTTTAAAAATAAAATTATTAAAGAAAGAATTTTAGTTATAAAGACGTAAAAAGATGAAATACAAAAGAAAAAAAAGGAAAGAAAAACCCAACTTTTATTTCAATGGATTTCAAAAAAATTTTTATTGAAATAAATATTTGATATAAATTAAATAAACTATATTGCTTAAATGCGTTATATCAATTGATTTCAGTATTATAAAGTATAAAAAATGTATTTAGTTATGAAAGAAACTAAATGTATAAAGAAACTACTAAGACGAAGGGAGATAAGTATTTTAAGAAAAGGCATAAATTCTTTCCCTTGTATTTATTAGAAATTTTAAGTGAAAAAGAAAGAAAAGAGATGCTTCTTGAAAAATATAGATATACAAGAAGGATTATTAATTTGATCTACTAAAAAGAAAAAAAGAAAAAATCACCAGCTAAATAAGCCTTTTAGATTAGTTGTAAGCCACACCAATGTCGCATAACCATTCCACTCAAAAGTGCTCAGGAGACTTATTGAGTCAAGTACATCAAAATCAAATCACATTCAAACGGAAATTGTAGCTGTGATCCCCGTGCCGGCGGTACATAAAAAGCACAACCCGAACGTGGCCGATACCAGCGCCGCCTTGACTAGCTTCCGTGCCAGTGGAACGTAAAAAGCACCATCCGATTGCGGTCGATGCCAGCCCCCCTCCCTCTGGCCCCTGTGCCGATGGCACGTAAAAAAGCACCCACTACACTCTCGAAGTGGTTGGCGTTAGGAAGGGCATCCAGCTGTAGAAACATTTCCATATTAGACTGGAGCCTGGTGCAGCCTTCTGGCTTCTCAGACCCAAGTCGAACCATCCAACCCATGTCAGCATGGAAAACGGACGTTAAACGTTCAGTTATATCATATGCAGAAGTTTATATCTAAATTATAGTCGCTTTATTATCTTCTATTGAAAGAATTATCCCAGGACCAATTTCAAGGAAAATTACACTAATTATCTCAATCAATTGGCATGATATTCAGGTTTAGTGGAAATATTTGATTTCCTTTTTGTATTTTTGTGTTTGAACTTGTGAATGACAGTAAGCTGGGTATTTTAAGAAGACGTATGTGAATATAAATGTGGCATTACGGATATGAGTAAAATAAATACAGAATGGGCTAAGTGAAAAATATATGTACATTGATGTGTGCGTGTACACACACGTCCGCGCACGCACTCACATACGCACAGGTACTTATTTTATCGACCTCAAAAGGATGAAAGGTATAGTTAACATCGACGGAGTTTGAACTAAAGACAGACAAAATGCCGGTCAGTATTTTGCCCCGACTCACACACTTATACTTGAAACAATTTCATCTCTTACAATTCATTGGTGAACAGCATCGTCTCTATCCACATCTTTCTTTTCAAGTGAAAATACATTGAGAGCAAAGAGGAAAGTGTCTGTCCGCAGATCTTTCCACCACACACAATTTCTTTCACTAGCTACAGACGGAGGGAAATTGTTTTCCCTGCCCGTTTAAGGAGGGCAACGGCAGAATAATCATCAGGATGAATTCGACTGATTGCCGTATCCATCACACATGTTCCAGCATCTATTCGACAAAATCCTGCAAGTTAGAGTTAACTAGTTGCTGAACGAATGCAAGCAGAAGGGTTTCATCGCTGCACACGCATCTTGGACAGGACCGTTTGATGGTAGTTTTATACCTGTAGAGTTTATCTCGGACCAGTGCCACTGCCAAAGTCGTCACCAGTTCGAAAACCTTCTCATACAGACTCTCCCGTTCGTTTAGTAACGCTCGGAATTTCCGCAGAAACGTTGGTCTTTTTCCCTTCCATCAACCCTCTATGAATTGCTAGAGTCGACATCTACCTATCTCGTTACCCGATTGGTAGCGGGCGGTGAGCGCCTGGTGGTATTCTAGATGTTAAGCGTCCAGTTCTGGCAGCGCTTCGCACAAGTCTGAATTTCCACCAAGGAGACAAACTGCGGGAAAGCGTACGCCACCAATTGTGACCGCACACGTTCATCATATAAGAATCTGTGTGGCTGGTGCTGCATCAGCGTGTGTCTGCGTATCAACAGCCAGTGTGTGCCTTACCTGCCGTGCAGAAGTTGCTGTCAAGACGAATTGTTTGACCAACAGAACGCGTCTCTTTCACAAAAAGTTCGTAGCAAATGCTATCATTACATCAGGCCGTAACTGAAGCAAGGCGCAATCGTCGAGTAGCAAATAGTGATGGCAGCAATGTGGGCATCTGCCATCTCTACCCTTTAGAACGATGCCAATCGCCTCCACTTCGGAAGCATCTGACATAACAACGACGTCATCCACATACGCCGGTGTTCCTGGGTCCCAGTTCGAAAGGAACGCCCCTCCAATGTTCCGACATCTGCAGCAGTGGCTCAAGAGCCTGCATGAATACAAGAGGTGAAAAAAGGTTAACCCGTCGGACCAAGAAGTCGATGTGAAAGGGTTCCGAGAGCTGGTCGTTTACTTTGATTATCAAATAGGTGCTATTGTACTCCGTAGTCATCCAGTCTCTGAAAATGAGACCGAAACTGGTCGATTTCTGGACCATTTTTTAGGGCGGACCATATCGAAAACTTTTCCACGAATCCAAATTAGTCAAATCTCCACCGAAGCCAACTTCGTTCCCGCAGAAGGTGGCGGTTGCCTTGCGAATGGATCACGCACGTTTATGCTTCCAGAACAGACGACCGACAACACGCGCTAACCTTTTCGTTAACATCTTGGTCAGAATTTTAAAATCTGTTTCGCATAGTTATGGGTCTAACATCGTCTATGTCGTCCCAATTGTAGGTATTTTTTCTCAAGCAGCGTTACCACTCCCTAGTTCTACTACCAGTTGTGCCTTATGCAACCGCTCATTACAGATATCTTCTATGCTATACATCTCTAATTCCTCCTCGTTTTCGTCAAATGTTTCGACAAGAATTTCTCTAAATTTTTTAGTTTACTTATATTTTGAGCTTCCATATCTTCCGCTTTCAATAGAGAGAGAGCAATGCCACAGCCCTGGCTGGACATGTATGGTCGTTGAAAACAAGCGCTATAAATTACAATATCAAGCGGGAAATCTTGGAGAAGAGCAAGCCTTATTTTAATAGTAGCAAAAGATGCAGGCTATGTTTAGCAGAGAAAAGAATTACATTAAAGATTTCTCTTCTTTTGGACATCTACCTGAACAGCAGAAACAAAATGTTTAACCCGTGTCCACGATCGTGCCTCCGGTCCGTCCATCATCACATCCTGAGAACGTGGCAAAGTCTTTAACAAACTAAACATACATACGCATATGCACCTAAGCATGAGGTTAAAGTGTCGGGCACACGCCCAATTAGCCTCCCACTCCTCCACATCCTCCACACACCAACTCTTTAACTCCCCCCCCCCCACTACATATCTTTCCACCTATCAGATTCTTGCTGCTTCATAGCTCAGGTTTTTGTTTTAGTGCGGGGTGGGGGACAAACTCTTGGTAAATCATCGCCATTTGTCTCCCGCGACTTTGTTTCGTCTTTCTTCTCCCCCACCCCCCCAGTCTCCACAAACCGACAGGTAATTTTCTCAGCCCCAACAACAGAGAGCAGTCTCCATATTTGCTCATACCTGCCATCTCCGAAGAACACGACGTGTGTTTAGATGGCGACAGTCCAGTGCTGCAGTCGCGCGCACGCGCACAAACATGTACAGGTTCAGATGCATGCTGCATAGGTGTAAGTGAGAGACAGGGAGAATGAGAGAGAGAGAGAGAGAGGAGAGAGAGAGAGAGAGAGATGAAGAAGAAGAAGAGAAGAAGACGAATAATAATAATAATAATAATTGTAACGGCAATGATGGCCGTCTCCCCACGAGCCAATCAAAGCTAAAATATGATAACATTATCGTAGCACCAAAATGTTTTTGGAAACTAAAAGGAAAACTAAATCAGTATACCAAATCGCTTGTCCTATGGTTAATCTGGAAGCGCGTCCCCCAGGGAAGAGCCAGCCTGGGATCGAAAAGTCATCAACTGGCACAAACTCTTCTCCGAATACGGACATGGATGGTCACTTGAACGGGAAATCCCCCAACTCGAGCCCTCCAAGTTCACCACCACAACCACCACAGAAAGAAAAATGTAAGCGGAACAAATGGACCCGAGAAGAGTATAAAGAAGTAATATACGCTTATTACTATGCATTAGGTAGGCCATCTCAAGAGAGACACACCGCAAACTCTTACAGTATATGGAGAACACGGAATCAAGACAGTAGTCCCTATTTGGACGAGAACAAATTAGCAAATGTATTTTAATTTAACTTTAAAAAAAAAAAAAAAAAATGAACGAACTACTGAGTTTGGTTTAATGGCCTACCAATATACACTATGAGTTTCTTTGCCCTAGGAGTCGGGAAGACACTCGGCAAGAAATGGAAGAAAATTTGAAAGAAGAAAAAAAAAAGTAATAATGATAATAATAATATAATAATAATAATAATAATAATAATAATAAGAAGAAGAAGAAGAAGAAGAAGAAGAAGAAGAAGACGAATAATAATAATAATAATAATATAATAATAATAATAATAATAAGAAGAAGAAGAAGAAGAAGAAGAAGAGAAGAAGAAGAAGAAATAGAAGACGAAGAAGAAGAAGAAGAAGAAGAAGAAGAAGAGAAGAACAGAAGAGAAGAAGAAGAAGAAGAAGAAGAGAGAAGAAGAAGAGAGAAGAAGAAGAAGAAGAAGAGAAGAAGAAGAAGAAGAGAAGAAGAGAGTAGAAGAAGAGAAAGACGAATAATAATAATATAAGAAGAAGAAGAAGAAAATTATATGAGAATGATCCCTGGCTTACCATCCCTGCAAGAAGTGCAAAAGATTGTCTTAACTGGTACATCACACGTATTGAGAAGAGCATTGTCGATGTGAGAACTATTACTACCCATGTATTTTAATTTAACTTTAAAAAAAATGAACGAACTAGTGAGTTTAGTTTAATGGCCTACCAATGTATACTATGAGTTTCTTTGCCCTAGGAGTCAGGAAGACACTCGGCAAGAAATGGAAGCAAATTTGAAAGAAGAAAAAAGATAATAATAATAAGAAGAAGAAGACGACGACGACGAATAATAATAATAATAATAATAATAATAATAAAATAATAATAATAATAATAATAATAATAATAATAATAATAATAATAAGGATTTTTAATTTTAATTAAAAAATTTTTTAATTTTTAACAGAAGGATTTTTAATTGCAGCACAAGACCAAAGCCTCCCCACCAGAAATTACCAAAAACAAGTAATGAAAAGAAATATAACAAGTAACTGCAGAATATGTGGAGATGGACAAGAAACAATAAATCATATTATCTCTGGCTGCCCAATCCTGGCTAAGAAGGAATATATTCAGACACGACAGAGTCGGGACCTATATACACTGGAAACTATGCCAACATTATGGAATAACAACAGAAAAAAGATGGTATAGGCACACACCAGAAAAGGTCACAGAAAACGAGAAAGCAACCATACTCTGGGATATGCCGATACACACAGATAGAGAAATTAAGGCCAACAGACCAGATATAGTTGTCAGAGATCATGAAGAAAAAAATATTTTCTAATTGATGTATCAATACCGGCAGATGACAACGTGTCTCTAAAAGAAATGGAGAAACTTTCAAAATACAAAGACCTGGAAATAGAGGTAACCAGAATGTGGAATCTAAAAACAGAAACAATTCCTATCATAGTAGGTGCATTAGGCATGATAAAAAATATTCAGACAAATACATAACAAAAACACCAGGACTTACAATCACATATAACATACAGAAAATTGCACTACTAGGCACTGCACACATCCTACGCAGAACACTTTTCATACAATAACCATCAGAGCATCACAACAAATCACAGCACATACCCAGGCACACAGAGCTGCGCTCGGTAGTGAAGTGAAAGCACGCTATAAAAATAAAACTACTGAATGATAATAATAATAATAATAATGATGATGATGATGATGATGATGATGATGATGATGATATGATGATGATGATGATGATGATGATGATGATGATGATGATGATGATGATGATGATGATAATAATAATAATAATAATAATAATAATAATAATAATAATAATAATAATAATAATAAGAAGAAGAAGAAGAAGAAGAAGAAGAAGAAGAAGAAGAAGAGTAGTAGTAGTAACAGCAACACAGAAAGCTATGTGAAAAACTCAATCGGTGGACTAAATGAAAGTTTTTTGATGTAACTGAAGCAGTTTTGCGAGGTTGTGTGTGCGCACGTGCTTAAAGGTGAGAGCTTTCGCACGTGAGGCTGCGTTGATGCAATAAAGGGTTTCCCTCGCACAACACCCTACCTTCTCGCAAATCACTTTCTCCTTCTCGTTACCATCACCGACCTCCTCCTCCTCCTTCTCATCACCATTGTGGTCGTCGTCATCATCATCATCATCCCAGACAAATTAGATGAGGCATGAAGGCCATCACATTGGACTGATAGATGAATCGTAGTGATGGTGATGGTGGTGGTGGTTATATACAGGCGAAGGAAGTCGATCTTTTTCTTTCTTTCTTTCCTAAGGGCAACAAACATCTCTCAACGCATGACTCAGTCGCTTGTATTGGGTCAACCACAACTCAATCTAAACAAGAATGCACAAAAGTTATTTAATTGTATTTACAGAGAAGAAAAAAAAAGAATGAGCAAGGTGTATTTTGTACCATTGGAAATTAGTAGCATAATAAGCGAAGAGAAATAACTGAAAACTGGGGTGAATTTGGAGTTGTCACATCGAAGGGTGATGAACAGAGTGTAGTACATACACACAGACGCACACCGCATGGTGAATGGTGGAGCTCTTGACAACGGAAGAGCATCGTCATTATATAATGGCGAGCTTTGGGTATTTTAAACATGACGACGAAGCTCATCTCTCTCCCCCTCTTATCGGTCGTGTTATTCTTTGCTCCGCAGTGAAAGATTGTTTTTGTGCTGAAAATTGTGAAAATTTGCTGTTTTTTGGTCGTCGAGACGACTTCTTTTCTGCTGTTGCAGCTGAGTTTTGCTGTTGTTTCCTCCTTGTTTCAAAAACAGGAATTTGCCACCAATTTCTTCCGAGTCCGAGGAAAACTTTGGAAATTTGTTTGAAGGCGAATATGTGGGAGGAGGAAGGTAAAGGCATAGAGACGTCTCACGCGCGCGTTACAAAAGCAGACGACAAGATGTCGAGCGAGGCTAAACAAGAGGAAAAATCAAAAATAAATTTTGCGAGTGCAGCAACTCGCCCCTGTGAAAATATAGTCATTAACAAGGAATAATTAAAGAAATACCAAGCACTACTAAAAACAGAAGGTGATAATGTGAAGTTGCTCCCTCCCAGTGAATTAATATACTGTTGGTAGTTATTTTATCAAAATGGGAGATGAAAACTGAACTCAGGGAAATTCAAACCAAAAGAATTTCAAGATCCAGAAATGGAGAATTTTGCTATTCCTGAAAAATATTTTAAATACATACATTTAGAGTAAACACTGGAGTGCTGATGGCGTTGCTGTAACTGCCCCTCTGAATCTTGGAATCGATGTCTCATCAAGCGATGAAGCAACTCTGTAGATGTTTCTGCTACAACAGAGTTTCCCCCGGAGCCACCAACCGATGGAGGCGACAAAACTCCTGCACGGCAACACGAGTTTTGTTGAGTCAGATGTTGTGACTCTGGGCCAGATGTTTCTGTCATCTTCAGTGTTCGTTTTTGTTCTACTAGACGTCCTTTCTCTGGAGCCAGATGTAATGGCTTGGTTTTTAAGTGACTTCTAACAATTTTCCGCCGACATCATTTCTCTCCTTCGCAGTTAGTCCAAGACTCTTGAGCATCAAATGAACCTTGGTTCCAATAGAACCTCTAACGGCTTTCTCCACAGGACGGGTTATTGCCTCCCATCTATTGCTTTCGCACAGTATTTCTCACTGTATATTCTGTCTTTCCCGAAAAATCGTTTTCGATGTCCGTTTCCAAGTTCTATCACTTCACCACTTTCCTTTCCTTGCACTACAAGACAATAACATCGACAAATATAACTTTTCATGTTGGTACAAAACACATTTGTAAAGGAGTTTATAACATTGGATCAATCTCAGTACATGACTGGTATCCTTTGTAGCAAACAATTTCAAGGAGAAAAGAGAAAGGAAGTCTCTGCATTTGAAGGATTTTGAACTTAGACGAAGGGGAATGGCTTCTGGCTCTGGACACCCACCACACGGGGAAATATAATTAATGCACATGT
>NC_043013.1:75000-185000 GCF_006345805.1 Octopus sinensis | reverse complement strand
CGGATCATGCCACATGTGACTAAATTTCTGTTACGTTTTGGTCCCCTAAAGAAAACAGATAGAACATGCTTTCTATGTTATGTCCAAGAAGATTTATATATTTTTATATATTTTTAATGTATTTTTATATAATCTTTATGACGAAAAATGCGAGCGATGTATAAGTACGCAGGCAAGCAGAGTTATAACACAGTAATTTCCCTTTATATAACGGTATTTTTTCATAGCGTTTTCAAATAGCCAGATAACCGAAGAGATGGTGTTGTGGATTTCCACTTCGGCATCTGAAACTCAGAGTTTTATCTTGACTATCGAGTAATGTAACATATTATTGTATATATATATATATATAGGTATGTTTAATATTTTTAGTGCTCTCAAATTTAAAAGCTTGAAATCTTGTGCTGATGAAGAGAATGATTGAATGTAAAATGTGAATTTTGCATTTCCATATCTAACTCAGAAACGCGTCCACAGATAATCTAATACTGAGTGAATTTTTGTTGTTTTTTTCCTCTATGCCTACGTTGGTTGGTTTAAGTATATGTTGTCTGGGAGTTGCTTCTTATAGTAGAAGAAATAGCTAAGTTTTTGGGTTGCTATTTCTAAAGTTCGGTATGTGGTTAAGCAAATTTTTTTGCTGAACCCTAATTATAATTATACTCATAATTATAAAAACACATTGTTTAAATATACCGAAAATGGTCCTTTTAACATGCTGAATACTATTTGGTGGAATTATTAATTACTAATTAATTAATTTTACCCATGGACATTAAACGATGATGATGATGATGATGATATATGTGTGTGTGTATGTATCTCTTATTATAAAAGGCAGATTTTATCTGCCTCCCTTTGGGAGTTATACAAATCTACAATATAGGATTTCTTCAATTACAATTTACATAGCATTTTTAAGAGTACAATGCATCGCGTCATGCCAGGTCCAGTTTTTAAAATTTAAACTCCAATTAAGCAAAATTTACAGAAAACTCACATTCTGGTGTGTGTGTCAAATGCTTTTCTTAGTCTGGTTTACACCACACGCAAACGCACACACACAGTGGGCAACGAATAAAATGAAAGTAAATAGCGACAGAGTGATTTGAGGAAGACTAAAGTGAAAGTATTCTGTCTATGACGCTGATAGATACATGAGTAAAATGTATGGGAAGCTAAGAGCTAAGAGTGAGTGAAAATGTTCTTGGAAGAGAGTAATTAGTAATAAAGTAAACATACACTCATACATACATACATACATACATACATACATACACACACACACACATACACACAACACATACATACACACACATACATACATACATACACACATACATACATACATACATATACATACAAATACATATACATACATACATACACACCACATACAACACACACACAGTATTGAAGCTTGAGAACAATCAGATACATTTGCAACACATCTGTTGAAAAATATTATTGTTCACACACATACATAACATATATACATACAGACAGACAGACAGATAGACACACACACACACACACACACACACATGATCCAGCATGGCCACAACCTCAAGGCTGAAACATATAAAAGAATAACAGAATATAAATGTGTGCAAAGTACAAGAAATATTAATGCAGTATATGGGGATTGGCTTTAAGCGTAAGGCAGTGTCAATGGTGGTTCCAGAAATCCTGAGCCATAAACTACAGCCTAGAAGACGAGCCTCATCCTGAAAGATCTGTAGAACTCGACAAGGACATCCTGTGAAACCCTGGTGGAACAAAATATCATCGTAACTGTTGAGGAACTAGCAGAGAAGCTTGGATTTGGTCATTCAACCATTCATTGACACCTGTGTGCTATCGGAAAAGTCAGCAAATTGGGTCAATGGGTTCCTCACGAACTTTCCGAGTCTAATTGCATGCAGAGAGTGAATGTATGCTTTTCTTTGCTGTCATATCTCACCACTACTGCGCTATGTATATCTATATATATAAAACTGTAGTTGTGTGAGTGTCTGTCCCCTTCGATTTAGATTCCTTACTCCCACATTTTGCGGTACAGTTTAACCAAATTCGGGTAGCTTATAGTCGTGATTCATATCGAGCCCGTCTGAGTATTAGCGCGCGTCTACGATGAGTCTACGATTTTAAAAATAATTTAACATCATTTTTTATTCCATTTTATGCATAATTTTCGTGTGTCGATGGCGGCGGAGTGTGGCGTCCACGCTCACACCAGCACCTGTGGGGAAGGGAGTGTAAGGAAATCAACGTCGTAATGCGTTGTCAAGGAGACCAGTGTTCTTTTAGAACAACGACTTCATGGCTTGAAGACACCAAAACAGAAATGGCTAAGAAAGCGTCTACATGAGTCTACGATTTAAAAAAAAATTCACCATCGTTTTTTTTTTCCATTTAATGCATTTTTTCGCTATTATATAAGGGAAGTAACTCTCTAAAAATGTCTACGATGAGTCAACGATTTAAAAAAAAAATTTACCATCATATTTTTTCCATTTTTAATGCATTTTTTGCTATTTTTTGGCTATAACTCTCTAAAAATGCTTATATAGTTATTTCCCTTACAAACCCAAGCAACGCCGGGCGATACTGCTAGTATATGTATATATATTTATAGGTGCAGGAGTGGCTGTGTGGTAAGTAGCTTGCTTACCAACCACACGGTTCTGGGTTGAGTCCCGCTGTGTGGCACCTTCAGCAAGTGTCTTCTACTATAGCCCAAGGCCAACCAAAGCCTTGTGAGTGGATTTGGTAGACGGAAACTAAAAGAAGCCTGTCGTATATATCTATATATATATATATGTATATATATGTATGTGTGTGTGTGTATGTTTGTGTGTCTGTGTTTGTCCCCCAACATCGCTTGACAACCGATGGTGGTGTGTTTACGTCCCCGTAACTTAGTGGTTCGGCAAAAGAAATCGATAGAATAAATACTAGGCTTACAAAGAATAAATCTCGGGGTTGATTTGCTCAACTAAAGGTGGTGCTCCAGTATGGCCACAGTCAAATGACTGAAACAAGTAAAAGAGTAAAAGAGTATATATATATATATATATATATATATATATAATATATATATATATATATATATATTATATATATATATATATATATATATGTTGTGTGTGTCTGTGTTTGTCCCCCTAGCATTGCTTGACAACCGATGCTGGTGTGTTTACATCCCCGTCACTTAGCGGTTCGGCAAAAGAGACTGATAGAAAAGTTCTGGGCTTACAAAGAATAAGTCCCGGGGTCGATTTGCTCGACTAAAGGCGGTGCTCCAGCATGGCCACAGTCAAATGACTGAAACAAGTAAAAGAGTAAAAGAGTAAAGAGTATATATATATATATATCGAGGAGAGAGAGAGAGAGAGAGAGAGAGAGAGAGAGAGAGTGAGAGAGAGCGAAGCACTGTCAAAGACATGTATAAAGGCATCCATAAGTGAACACTTTTCACATAAAGATTAATATAGAATCTCTCCATTGGTCTGCCTGACTCTGTGTGTGTGTGTATGTATGTATGCATGTTTGTGGGTGTGTGTGTATGTATGAATATATGTACACACACACACACACAAAGGTTGATTGAGATCCTTGAGACCCACCTGAATATGTTTCTGGTCAGAGCTAAAGAGGAAAGGAAGGGTTAGCATGGTGGTAGTGGTGGTGGTGGTGCGGGGGGGGGGGGGGGTGCAACAAGAAAAGGGTCCATGGAAATAAGAAGGGAGGAAGGTCACAAAGGTCAAATGGAGAAGCTAAAATACATAGATGGTGTTGGGAGGGGTGGGTGGAAATGCATGACTGAACATGGTGTAAACAAGTATCCAGCTTCATGGAAAGAAATAAAGAAAAAAAGCTTAGTCTAAAAGATGGGGATGGGAAGAAGAATTAGAGAAAAGCAGTGACCAGCATTGCCATCATCATCATCATCATCATCATCGTCATCATCATCATCGTAGTAGTAGTAGTAATAATGGTGGTCATTACCCTCTTTAATGGTGGCCATCATGACTCACCCTTAAAGTTATCAATGCTATTCTAGGTGCAGGCTTAGCTGTGTGCTTAAGAAGCTGGTTCTTTTCCCAAATAATTCTGGGTTCAGTTCCACTCCACAGCACCTTGAGTGAGTGTCTTCTACTATAGCCCTGGGCCAACTGATACCTTGTGAGGGAATTTGGAAGATGGAAACTACATGGAAGCCTGGTATATATATGTGTGTGTGTGTGTATTCTTTTATTCTTTTACGTGTTTCAGTCATTTGACTGCGACCATGCTGGGGCATCGCTTTCGGATCTATTCAATCTGTCACAGATTTTTTACTTAATTTTTTTAACTAAACTGTTTGAAACTTTGGATACTGGTTGAATGTGTCATGTATTCATGGAACAACACTATGACCCCAATAGGCTTCATGCAATTCTTGGAAATGTATTCTATTCTTAGCTACAACATGAATTTCTTCCATTTTCTTGCTCTGTTAAAATCATCATCATCATCATTGTTTAACGTCCGCTTTCCATGCTGGCATGGGTTGGATGGTTTGACTGAGGCCTGGTGAGCCAGATGGCTGCACCAAGCTCCAATCCAATCTGGCAATGTTTCTACAGCTGGATGCCCTTCCTGACGCCAACCACTCCGAGATTGTAGTGGGTGCTTTTACATACCACTGGCACAAGGGCCAGTCAGGCAGTACTGGTGACGGCCATGCTCAAATGGTGTGTTTTATGTGCCACCTGCATAGGAGCCAGTCCAGCGGAACTGGCAATGACGTCGCTCAAATGTTGCTTTTTTCACGTGCCACTGGCACAATGCCGGTAAGGCGATGCTGGTAACGATCACTCTTGAATGGTGCTTTTTATGTGCCATTGGCATCGGAGCCAGTCAGCGGCCATGGCAATGATCACGCTCGGATGGTGTTCTTAACGTCTCACCAGCACGGGTGCCAGTCAGGCGGTTCTGTCATTGTTCAATTAAATGCAGCTGCTTGAGACGGTCGTACTGCATCACTTCTTGATATCCTGTTGCTTATTTTGATTTTATTCACCTTACTTCGAACTGTATAGATAATACTGGACTGACTTAGTGTTTCATCTTCAGTACCTAATTCAACTGAATCTCAATTATATATATATGTCATCATCATCATCGTTTAACATCCGTTTTCCGTGCTAGCACGTGTATGTATATCTTTATATATGTATATATATATAAATATATATATGTATATATATATATAAATATATATATGACGTTAGGAAGGGCATCCAGCCGTAGAAGCACTGCCAGATTTGACTGGGCCTGATGAAGCCTTCTGGCTTCACAGACCCCAGTAGAACCGTCCAACCCATGCTAGCATGGAAAACAGACGCTAAACGATGATGATGATGATGATGATATATATATATATATATATATATATATACACACACACACAGAGGGTGTGGTGAATAAACTGTTGTCTAAAATATGCAAAAATGAAAATAACACTGACATCTCATTTTAACAGATATCATCATCATTGTTTAACGTCTTCTTTCCATGCTGGCATGGGTTGGACGATGCTGTCATTTACCAAAATTGCATAAAAATATCTTGAAATACTCAAGAGTAAATTTATTCTATAAAATCGTTATTGGCTTTAGCCATGGCCTCCAGACGACTTCCAAATCTCCTGCAACTCTTCTGGACAGTCTCCTTGTTTAAGTTGGTGAATGCTGCCATAACCCTTTCCTTCAGTTCATCTTTGGTGTTACAAAGGAGTTTTGTTGGTCTCTCACTCAACTGCGCCCTACACATAATAATCAAGGGGGTTGCAGTCTGGGGAGTTTGGTAGCCAGATGTTAGAGGTGGCGTGGTCGCAGAAATTGTCTGAAAGCCATGAATGGGTTCTCCTGCTTGTGTGGCATGGTGCAGAGTCCTGTTGGTCTTCCAGCAGCCACTCTCTTAACCCAGGCAGCACTACCTCCTCCAGGCACTTGATGTAGGCCTCCATGCTGAGTCTGAGGCCATGTGGGAAGATGAATGGAGGCATAACATCAACATCACTAGTGATCACTCCAAACACCATGATGTTGACTGGATGTTTGATTTTTATGACTTTTGGTACATGTCCTCAGATTGACACCCAAACACTCTGAAATGCTCGTATTGGAGCTTCCACTGTGAATGCCAGCAGTACAACATTTTCATTATTTACATTATTTACATTCAATGGATATTTGTCCTCATCTTGTTTGTTGTTAACACAACGTTTCGGCTGATATACCCTCCAGCCTTCTTCAGGTGTCTTGGGGAAATTTCAAACCTGGGTTTTCATTCCTAAGGTGTTTTTTTTTTTTTTAAGAATGAGAACCCAGGTTTGAAATTTCCCCAAGACACCTGATGAAGGATGGCGAGTATATCAGCTGAAATGTTGTGTTAGCAACAAACAAGATGAGGACAAATATCCGTTGAATGTAAATAATGTAAATAATGTACCTACCAAATCCACTCTCAAGGCTTTGGTCTGCTCAGAGTTACCACACTGGACATGTGAAGGCTTGAGAGAAATGAAGCCTGTATAGTTCACTGGATGTGCACTGTTAGTATGCATGAGTGATAGAGCGTAAGTGTCTTGAGAGAAAAGTTGGGCATAAGAGGCATCAGATGTGGTGTGCAAGAGAGACAACTGCACTGGTATGGTCATGTGATGTGTATGGATGAGGACAGTTGTGTGAAGAAAAGCTGACCGCTAACTGTGGAGGGAACCTGTGGAAGAGGTAGACCCAGGAAGACATGGGATGAGGTGGTAAAGCATGGTCTTTGAATGTTGGGACAAATGGAGGTGATGACCAGTGACCGAGACCTTTGGCAATATGCTGTGCTTGAGAAGAAGACTCATCAAGCCAAGTGAAATTGTCGTCATGGCCATTGCCAGTGATATATAAATAGCACCCATGAAGTCATAGACGTGGCCGTTACCGGTGTGATGTAACTGGCAGCCATGCTGGTGCCATGTGAAAAGCACCCATTACACTCTTGGAGTGGTTGGCAGAAGGAAGAGCATCCAGCTGTAGAAACCATGCCAAATCAGATTGAAACCTGGTGCAGGGTTACCAGTTCCAGTCAAACAATCTGACCCATGCCAGCAAGGAGAGCAGATGCTAGATGATGATGATACTTGCCCAAGGTCTCAGGCAAAAGAAAATATGTACCATCAGGAGGGTGCCCTAGCATGGCCACAGTCTAATGACTGAAACAAGCAACAAGATAAAAGATAATATAATATACATATAATATACATATAATATACACGGGCACATATATGTATGTGTGTGTGTATATATATATATATATAATGAAGTCGTATCTTGTCCTAACCTTCGAAACACGGATTAGATAAAACAGTGGACAACTGATGAAGGGATTGTTCTTTATGTTGCCTGTCTCATTTCTCTATTTGGTGCTTTCGTTGTCCGAAAGAAAGTTTGTTTTCCATGCTTTTGTTGTTTTTTTATGTTCTCATGTGTAAGCAGGTTAGTTTTGACACAACTGTAATAACTTTATGATAGATTGATATATTGATTGTAAAATGACTATCCTTATAACTTTCAAAAATATCTGTTTATATATTATATTCTATATACTATATTATATCTATTGTGAATAACAGAATGCATCTAATATTAACAATATTTGTAATAACATATTATTGTATATGTTTATAGATGTAAATATGTATGTATATTTCAGTATATATATAGGTATTTATGTATATCTATATATGTATGTATATGTATGTCTATATATATAAGTATTCAAACGTGTGTGTATTTTATTTATTTTATATTTATGTTTATATTTATATTTATTTATAACTTAACATTATGTACTTTATAATCTCTGACAAAGCCTAGAGATATACCCAAGTACCTTATTTTCATCTACCTATTACTTCACTCCACTTGAGTAATAAAGGTAGAATGAGGTATTTTTATCTATTAGCTGAAACAGCTGTATGTTATTTTCCCAATTTATATCCATGTTTGTTATTTTATTTTATAATAATTACTGGTATCCTTATATAATACTATATTTTATATCTTATATGTAAAGCATAATATGTAATATGTATGTATATTATTGTAACTATCAGTTTAGTAAATAAATAAATAAGTTAACATAATATAATGTCTAAAAGTTGATGAACCACCTATTGATCCCCTCCATTTTCTTATTGCTCTATAAATTAATGGTAAAATATCTCTTTACCTTCACCCATTTAGTACACTGGTAATGTAATTGTAATGCAATAAAAAAAACTTGTGCATTAATAATTGGGTATTCTACCAGCAGTATATTGGATATATATTATCCCTTAGTGGGTTGGATTCACAACCTCTAACTTTCTGGGAGTTATATATATATGTGTATGTGTATGTGTGTGTGTGTGTGTGTGTGTGTGTGTGTGTGTGACATATTAATAAATATCTGTAAATATAAAACTATCCAGATTTCTGAGTACCTTATTTCTTCTAGTATATAATACCTGTACATCATCTCCAAACCTTCTAATATATATATATGCATATGTGCGCACAGGATATCATGAAATGTGTACAACAAAAAAAGTACGAAGCACGAGTACATGGAATATGAACTATTTTTCGAACAATGTAAGACACAAATGGAAAACAAGACAAACAACATAAAGAACGACCCTTCATCAGTCGTTGGCTATTTTTCTACTCTTGTATTTCGAGCATTTAACAACAATATACGCTTTCGATAAAACAGTTGTTCCCACAAAGCAAATTAAATAAAATTTGGGATTTTGTGGAGGTTCAAAATTGGTAACACAAACAGGACAGTGAAAACAAACAGGAAGGGCTGCTAAGCCTAAATGAGCTTGTTGTGGCAAACGCAGAAATCAGGCTTGGACAGGAGACAGAGATGAACACGTCCTTGTTCGAGCTACAACGGAGAGAAAGAAAGAAACACATGTTAGGAGAACAAAGAAAGATGGTTGATGGTCAGGTGGGAGCCACATGAGCAAGGGAGGAAGAGTGAGGGAGAGAGAGTGACAGAGTACGTCATCATCATCATTTAATGTCTATTTTTCCATGCTGGCAAGGGACAGACAGTTTGACGGGAGTTAGCTGGCTCAAGAGCTGCACCAGGCTCTGATTGTCTATGGCTGGATGCCCTTCTTAATGCCAACCATTTCCTGTGTGCTTTCTTTTGAGTCACTGCCAATAATGAGATCCCAAATGATAAAACAAATAAAGAATGGGAATTAGGAGAAAGGGCAAAAAGGGAAAAGCTTCCTTGACAAAATGGGAGGTGGAGGCGATGGTTCTTTGCCAAGAGCTGAAAAGGTAGAATATGATGATAGGACAAGCCCAGATGTCTGGGAAATGAGATAGAAGGCTACCCCACATTATATGAGGGTGGGTAAGAGGAGCTGGAAAGGAAATAGAAATGGTTGTGGTGGTGAGATGCCAGAGCATCTCAAGATATAAGAAGGTATCAGAGAAGAGAGAGACATGGGAGATAGATGGGGGAAGTTTTATATGTGTGACGGGAGATTGTCTGTCCATCCATCCGTCCGTCCGTCCGTCCGTCTGTCTGTCTGTCCGTCCGTCCGTCTGTCTGTCTGTCTATCTATCTATCTATCTATCTATCTATCTATCTATCTGTCTGTCTCTCTATCTATCTATCTATCTATCTATCTATCTATATATCTATCTATCCATTTCTCTACCTGTCCATCCATTCCTCTATCCATCCATTCCTCTATCCATCCATCCATCTATCTATTTGACTGCAAAGTCAACCTTGGTGAAATTTGAACCCACAACATAAAGACAGGTGAAATGCTGCTAAGTGTTTCGCTCAGTCTGCTGACAATTCTTCCAGCTCACCACCTTGGACTTAATCTATATCAACAAGTCAACTCTTTAGCATTTAAACCAGCCGTATTTGTCCAAGATCTTCTACCTGTTTTATGTTCAAACTGGCCATATCCAGCCTTTCACACCTTCTCTGCAATGTCATTCTAAAAAATAAACAATTAAATCATCAAAATGTCAAAGCTAAAAAATAAAACATGATTAATTCAGGAGAGAAACTGAGGAAGAGGTAGACCCAGGAAGACATGGGAACGAGGTGAAGCATGATCTTCGAACCTTGAGCCTCACAGAGGCAATGACTGGTGTCCGAGACCTTTGAAGATGTGCTGTGCTCGAGAGGACCCATCAAGCCAAGTGAGCCTGTGCTGATGGCATGTAAAGAACATCTTTTGAACGTTAGTCCTCACGGAAGCAAAGTGGCTGAGTGACTTTTGAGTGTTGGGCCTCACAGAGGCAATGACCAAAACCTTTGGCATTATGTCATGCTTGAGAAGAAGACCTGTCAAGCTGAGCAAAATCACAGTCGTGTTAGGTACTGGTGTCACACAAATTGGCACCTGTGCCAGTGGCATGTAAACGCACCCCGGTGTTCTGTAAAAGCAACCATCACACTCTTGGAGTGGTTGGTGTTAGGAAGGGCATTCAACCATAGATAACCGTGCGAAATCAGACAGGAGTTTGGTGCAGCCTTCCAGCATGCCAGCCCAGTCGAACCATCCAACAGACATTAAATGTTGATGATGATGAATGTGGGTGAATAAGGATTACATTGGAAAGGATAATCCAAATGGTAAGGGATAATCTGAAAGGATAATCTGAATGGTAAAGGGATAATCTGAAAGGATAATACAAATGCTAAAGGATAATCTGAAAGGATAATCTGAATGGTAAAGGGATAATCTGAAAAGATAATCTGAATGGTAAGGGATAATCTGAAAGGATAATCTGAATGGTAAAGGGTTAAGGTTTGGTATTTGGAGCATGAAAGGGAAAATTAGTTTACGTGTCTTAAGGTTAGCCCTAGTTATCCCTGAGACATTAACCCTGAGCCTAGATTTAGATTTTGGTGTTCAAATGGGGAGATATAAACCAAAGGGGACACATCCCCACCCCACTGCTAACAGCCAGACACAGGAAAATCATTTTATTTAATTTTACTGAAAAGATGCGTAGCTATGGAAGTAAGTAGAATAGTTCGTATGAATGTGACTCTAAATCTAAGAATGTATGTATGTATATATATATGTGTGTGTGTATGTGTATGTCAATATGTATATATGTATGTATGTATGTATGTAGTTAGGTAGTTAAGTAGGTAGGTAGGAATGTATGTGTGTGTATGTATGTGCAAGAAAGAAAATGCTATTTCTTGCTGTCTTTCATCGAAAGGAAGAACAATACTAAAGAATTGAGTCTTTGAGACTTTGAAGAGAATCAATTTAGAAAAATTCAAGTCTCACTCTTTAAAAGACTATCATATAATACACACACACACACACACATGTGCGCATACACACTCGCGCATACACTCACACGTGTAAATACATACATACAAATATATATATGTATATATTCATATGTTATACATATGTAATATGTATATACATACATACAAATATACATTATGCATAACCACACACACACACACATACGCACACGAGCACACACATAAATACAAAACAAAAACAAAGCAAAACTATAGAAAGAAAAGAGAAAAAAAAGACGTGCAATCAATAGTTTGAGTTTTAGAAAGGATATATTGCTTGCGTTTTAATCGATACGGAGCTGTACAGGAAGTTATAGGTGGGGAATTACCAAAGTGCACAGCAGTGTTGGTGTGGGTATGTGGCTGTGTGTGTGTGTGTCTGATGAACGATTCATGCTGTATAGGCATGTTACAATACATATGTACGTAAGTGTACCTATGTGAGTGTGTGTGTGTGTGTGCGTGTGTGTGTGCATATATATATATATATATATATATATATACACATTATATGTATATATATATATGTATGTATATATATGTCTGTCTGCTGGAAGATTCAATGTGTGTGTGGCATGTAGGTGTGCAGTTATACATGTGCGTATTTGCGTCTGTGTGTGTGTGTGTGCATGTGCACCTTATCAAAGAATCAGTATACATGTGTGGTTGCCCGTTCATGTAGGTTAACATCAGTGTGCCTGTATCTATTACATGTGTGTAACTTTGTGTATATATGCATACCTTATGAAAATGTCTGTGTGGATATGAAGTGCTAAACATGTGTTTGCATTATTTATTGACTGTTTGTGTCTTCAGGTAGACTGTATGTGTGTGCATGTAGGCATGCCTCTGTGTGTGTGTGTGTTTGTGTGTGTGTGTAGTTTGAAAAATGTATTCGTGTGGGTGTATGAATGCTGTGATTTCTGGTTCTAATGAATGTGCAGAGGTATCTGCATGTTTTGTGCATTTTATGACAGAGTGGATAAAACTTGTGTATATACATAATAGTTTATGTGTGTATATGTGTTTGTAGAATGGAATTAGTGTATATAAGTGCTTTAAGGGTGTATCTTCATGCTTGTATATGTGTGTTGAGTGAACATGTATGTGTATTTGTCTATTGGTATGTAAAACCAGGTGTATGCATAAATATGGGTTATGATTAAATTAGTGTAGGTGTGTAGGGAAGCTGTAAGGGTGTATATATATATATATGTATGTATGTATAAAGTAATGGGAATACATATATGTATATGTATACATGTGTAACATGTTTAAGTGTGTGTGTGTGGGGGGGGATAAGCTTATGAAAGGCTGTTGTAATATAAGTACATGTATGTATATGTATATGTATGTATATATACATGTATGTATATGCGTTGTTTCTTTTTGTTGTTTCTATATAAATATACTTGTATGTAGTCATATGAGAAATGAACCTGTGTATATGTTGAGTATAATTGTATATATCTGAGAATAAGAAGGTAGTGAGGGTGGGGTGGAGAAGATAGACTGAAAATGTGTCTGTGGATCTCTGGGCACATAAATGCATGTGTGTGTGTGTGTGTGCATCTATGGGTGTGTGAATGTGTATATAAATGTTTGTACGTATGTGTGTATATTGTATGCATATGTATGTATGTATGTACATTATTAAAAGTATGTATGCGCGTGCGTGTGTGTGTGTGTGTGTGTTCTGTTTCTCTTTTTAATTTAGAATAAATTTTGACTGGCCACCTATTCGCCAGCAAGGTTGAAAAGGAAAACATCTTGCTTTATTCATCCTCCTTTGAATCTTAAGAAGGTTTTCTAGATTTTTATAGTCCCAGATACATGTATGTATGTGTGTGTGTATGTATGTGTGTGAAAGCCCAAACGAATTTTGATGACTGATGGTGCAATTTAAATATGTGTTAATAACATTAAACGACTGGAAGATATATACAAACTATAGTTATGTAAATTGGTCTGTTTTAGGTAATATTTCAAATTGTCTGATCTCTATTCGAGGCAGCAAAGAGATACAATGGTTATTTGCACTTCAAAATCATCATCGTCGTCGTCGTTGTCGGCGGCATCGGCATCATCATCATCATTTAATGTCTGTTGTACATGCTGGCATGGGTTGGATGGTTTGACTGGTATGCCGGAAGGCTGCACCAGACTCCAATCTGATTTGGCATGGTTTTCTACAGCTGGATGCTGTTCCTAATGCCAACAACTCTGAGAGTTTAATCGGTGCTTTTACTTTCCACTGGCATGGGCACCATTTGCATGACACCAGTATCTGCCACAACTGCGGTTTTGCTCGCCTTGATGGGTTTTCTTCTCAAGCACGACATAATGCCAAAGGTGTTGGTCATTGCCTCTGTGAGGCCCAACACTCGACAAATACACAACAATTGCTGGCAATGAAAGCCAACTTCAGACCCATGATCTGATGCTTCAATATGCATCTATTTGGTCATTTCATTTCAGTTGTTGTTTAACCCCAGGTCAGCACTGACAGAAGTTAAAAGATTTATGATCAAAGACCATTCCAGCCATGATCATGTCCAAGTTTTTTCTGGATTAGTCTATCTTGGACAAAGTTATTTGTTGTGTCCTTCTATATATTGGTTGACTGTTATTTGAGAGAGACTTTGCTGCTATTTCAACTAGACTGAGTTATGATGCAGAGGCTACCTAGTTGGTTTAGCAATCAAAATATATGTAGAGGATAGAAAGTGAGAAAGAGAGGGTGCATGAGAACGAGAGGGACAGAGAGAGAGAGAGAGAGAGAGAGAGAGGAGAGAAAAAGAGAAAAAGGCAGTTAAAATGGGAAAATCCATCCATCCATCCATCTATAGGCGTGCGCACACACACACGCACATTTACATATACAAAAATATGATGATCATCATCATTGTTTAATGTCTGTTTCCCATGTCCAATGGATTGGATGGTTTCACAAGGGATGGCAAACCTGAGTAGCTGCACCAAACCTCAACACTCTGTTTTGGCATTGTTTCTACAGTTGGATGCCATTCCTAATGCCAACCACTTCACAGAGTCTACTGGGTGCTATTTACATGGCACCAGCATGGATATATATATATATATATCATATATATACATCTCTCTCTCTCTCTCTCTATATATATATATATATTATATATATATATATATACATATCTCTCTCTCTCTCTCTCTCTCTATATATATATATATATATATATATATATATATACATATCTCTCTCTCTCTCTCTCTCTCTCTATATATATATATATATATATATATATATATACATATCTCTCTCTCTCTCTCTCTCTCTCTCTATATATATATATATATATATACATCTCTCTCTCTCTCTCTCTCTATATATATATATATATACACACATGTATATACACATAGACATGCAGGAAGTAAATAGACATTTTTAATTTTCAAAATTTCTGATCTAATCGTCTTATTATGTTTTCAGTGATGTAGAATTTACAATGTAATTATTCTTTTTCATTCCAGGTGCCATTATATTAAACATTTGCGAAGAGTAACCATGCCACGCACAAAAAATTCAGCAGAACTGTCAGATTTTCAAAGAGGCTGTATTGTTGGGCAATCTTCAAATCCCTCTTGCTATTGTTAATAGAATTATAGTGCAATTCAAAAGCCAAGGAAAAGAATCAACAGATTCTTGTCCAGCTGACGTGGGCCCTCAGAAAGGAACTTTGCTGTTAGAAGAGAACTGTGGAAAACGAACCCCATTTGAAGGCTTCTGACATTGCAAAACAGCTAGAAGTTAGTCCAAGAATGTGTGTTACATATGTGCATAATCTTGAGTATTATTAACGAGCAGCTAGAAGAAAACCTCCCCTTCAACCAATTAATATCAAATAAAAGATTTTGAAAATTGAAGGTGTCTACTTCCTGCATGTCTGTGTATATATAAAGCATAAGTACACAGGAAATGTGTCAAGTCCAACAGGAAACAGTGTTTCCTAGAGTTAAATAACAGTAGCATTCTTCCCTTTCATGGGACTGTCACATTAAGTTGACAACATACCATCACTCTATCGTGCTGCTACTGCATAAATCTCCCTGAGTGATTTAGAAATATATTATTCTGTTTCTAACTCAATAATGATGTTTGATATTTTATATAATATATTCATTGAAGAATCGGCTCTTCGAAATTTATTTTATTAAACCAGTGTATCTTGGATAAATATCCTTATAAGAGGTTCGAATATCTTCATTGTGACTAATATATATTATGTTTCAGGAGCCCACAGCTGTTTAATTGTCTGCTGAAGCATCTGAGGAGCCTTCATGGAGTGGATGTAAATGTTTTCAAACATGAACTTGAACTCTGGCTCACCGAGATCCAGGATGAACCAATATCTAAGCAAGAAACTCAAAAGAGGACAGTAGCATTGAACTTCATCCTTCACCAAAAGCCGCTCCGACAAAGGTGGAAAGTAGAAAGATGATCACAATGGCGGTGCTCCAGTATGGCCACAGTCATTGGACTGAAACATATAAAAGAATAAAAGAATATATATATATATATTAGTCAGAATGAAGATATTCAAACCTCTTATAAGGATATTTATCCAAGATACACTGGTTTAATAAAATAAATTTCGAAGAGACGATTCTTCAATGAATATATTATATAAAATATCATAAAATATCAAACATTATTAAGTTAGAAAACAGTGAGATCTAATGGATACAAATTAATTTATTAATTAATCATCATATTCCCCAACAATTGTTTCATTTCACAAGCAAAATTAAAATTACAAAATATATATAAATATATAATTTTGCATTTTAATTACCTTGTATGGAAAATCATCAGGGTGTACAATGGACAATAAAATTTACATTAGGATACGTTTGGAATACACATGTCTATATATTCTGAGTATTACAAATGTATCCTAATGTAAATATTTGTTGTCACGGATAAGTGAATTTTGGAAGAAGGGCCTTGCAAGTCTACCAGATAGATGGAAGAGCATTGTAGAAAATGAAGGAAAGTATATTTTAGATTAAAAAAGAACTTTGTTTATCTTAATTTTGAAATATAAAAGATGTATAAAAAATTGCATTATTTATAGGATGACCCAATATACATATGATGGATTGACACCTGTCCTTCATTTGTTATTTATTTATATATCATTCACCTGTCTCAGAATGTGCCCTCCACATATTCTGAAGTTTATTATAGACTGTACATTTAATAGTGTCCATGTCTGAATGGCTCAAGAGGGGATTCTAGACTCGGCTGAATCTGATTTTCTGCAAGCCCTACAGGAATTTCATTCTGCCGGTACTTAAATACCAAGGTTGATATTTGCAAATTATTGTTGTGTATGTATATTATTCCGCCTTAACTAGGTGCATCAACTTAATTACCTTATTCAATTGAATCTTACATATATTATAGGAGTGGCTGTGTGGTAAGAAACTTGCTTCCCAATCACATGGTTCTGGGTTCTGTACTACTGCATGGCACCTTGGGCAAATATCTTCTACTATAGCCTCGGGCTGACCAAAGCCTTGTGAGTGGATTTGGTAGATGGAAACTGAAAGAAACCCATCATATATGCATATACATATAAAATTTAGTATATGATGATAATTTCAAATAATTGTCTTAAACATTCAGACAAGCAAATTCACAATTCAGATGTCTGACAAGAAGCATTATTCCATACAAATATTCACATGTTTATATTAAGAGTTAGATACTAAGAATGTAGAAATATAAAAGTATAAAAATCGTCGTCGTCATCATGATCACCATCATCGTTTAACATCTGCTTTCCATGCTAGCATGGTTGGACGGTTCGACCAGGGTCTGGAAATCCAGGGGGCTGCACCAGGCTCCAATCTGATCTGGCAGAGTTTCTACAGCTGGATGCCCTTCCTAATGCCAACCACTCCAAGAGTATAGTGGGTGCTTTTACGTGCCACTGACACGAGGGCCAGTCAGGTGGTACTGGCAATGACCACGCTCAAACGGTGTTTTTTATGTGCCATCTGCACAGGAGCCAGTCCAGCGGCACTGGCAACGACCTCACTCAAATGTTTTTTTCATGTGCCACCAGCACAAGTGCCAGTAAGGTGACGCTAGTAACGATTATGCTTGAATGGTGCCTTTTACATGCCACTGGTACGGATGCCAGTTAGCTGCTCTGGCAACAACACGCTCGGATGGTGCTCTCACATAAAAATATAAGAATGTAAATAAAAAAATGAAAAATAAAAATAAAAAGCATAAAAAATAAAAAATAAACATAAAAAACATGAAAATGTATATAAGGGGTATCATGAAAGTAGAAAGTATATTAAAGGAGGTGATTAAAAAGGATCAGTCCAAACGGCTATTTCAGAAAAGTATTAAGGGACTGTAGGATATAGTCCAAATTCAGCTTCCTGTGTAAAAACATATACACACACACACACACACATGTATGTATTTGTGTGTCTGTGTTTGTCCCACACCATTGCTTCACAACCGATGCTGGTGTGTATACATTCCCGTAACTTAGCGGTTTGGTAAAAGGAACCATAGAATAAGTACTAGCTTTACAAAGAATAAGTCCTGGGGTCAACTCATTCAACTAATCATCATCATCATTGTTCGACCGTGGTCGAGACAATGCAATTTACCATGCTACGCCAGACTTCACGGTCCATCATGGCATTACGGAGGTCCTGTTGCTGGATGCCTGTATCCCTGGAGATTACATCAGGGTAGGAGAGTGTGCGCCCTCTGGTATTGCGAGTAGATGGCTTCCAGAGGAGAAGAGTAGAAATTGCCTCGTTTTCAGCTCTATAACAATGTCCAGCAAACTGGACTCACCTACCTTTCACAAGAGATGACACAGGTGGTAGTTTCCCATATATTTGCATTTTGGTTGGATGGCGCTTCCACGAGAGGTTTTGAGCTCTCATAAGGAGGCGAGTGTAGGTTCCATCCAACCGCCTCTCAAGCTTCTTTGATAACGTCCAGGTTTCTGAGCCATATAGTAGAATTGGTTCAACTGTGGCTTTGAAGATTTCAAGTTTGAAGTCTCTACTTAGATTTGATGACCAGATCTTATGCATGTCATTACAGGCTGACCAGGCCATACCCTTTCTAGTTAGAAAGTCTTTTCCAGATGATGATATGTATGACCCAAGATATTTGTAATCAGAAACCATATTTAAGGGGGCATTGTTGAGAGTATGGATGATGCAATCACTGTTGGACAGGCACTTGTTTATGTATTCAGTCTTGGCCTCATCGAGGTAAAAACCTACACAATTTGAGGCTTGTTCAAGAGATTGTAAAAGAGACTGGGCATTGGAGAGAGAATCACTGATAAGAGCGATGTCGTCAGCAAAGTCAGTGTCTGTCAAGTACTCAGCTGGGTGTCTGGAACTTCTTCTTGGTTTTATTTCAAAGCCCTTGCCAGAGATGGTATCAACTGACATACGTAGCACATAATCAACAACAATGATGAAAAGAAATAGGGCGAGCGTGTCTCCCTGCAGTATTCCGGCTTTGATTGAGAAAGATGATGTTTCTCCATCAGGGGTTAAGATGGTTGAAGACGTATCTGTGTAGAGGACCTTGATGGCAGAAATGATTTTGTCTGGTATCCCATAGAGCTGAAGGATTTCAAACATCTTGTACCTATCTACAGAATCGAACGCTTTAGAAAAGTCTACAACTACCATTTCAAAATCGCGATTA
Source organism: Octopus sinensis (assembly GCF_006345805.1). Taxonomy (NCBI): domain Eukaryota; kingdom Metazoa; phylum Mollusca; class Cephalopoda; order Octopoda; family Octopodidae; genus Octopus; species Octopus sinensis. The sequence continues at coordinate 165,853 of NC_043013.1, read as the reverse complement.
AATGCTTTTGATTCTTCAATAAATCTGCGTAGGCATAGTATCTGGCTCAGTGTTGAGTGCCCATGTCTGAATCCATTTTGGTTCTTTTGGAGCAAAGGTTCAACAAAAAGGACAAGACGATTTAGGATCAGTTTGTTGTACAGTTTTGCAGCAATTGACATTAGAGATATACCCCTGTAGTTGGTGACGAGGGATAAGTCGCCTGTTTTGGATATTGGGATGATTTGAGATTGGTGCCAAATCTTTGGAGCAACAAAGGTGGAAAGTGTGTGGTTGCAGAGGTTGAGCAAAGGTGTGTGAAATCTATCATCCTTCCAAATTATAGCTGGGATGTTGTCGGGACCAAATGCTTTCGAGGCTTTTAGTTGCTTGGTGGCTGCTGTTAGTTCAAATATGGTAAAAGGGGAGGTGTTGATGTCCAGCGTGTCTGATATAGGCACACTTGGAAGAGTGGGGTTATCAGGGATTTTGGCATTCTTCCCAAGAAGGTTTTTAAAATGGGTTGACCAATTTTCTAAACGCTTCTTAGCTGATCCCCCTTTAATTCTAATTAATGACCCAGAATTTTTGACTGATAGGTCTTCGATGGATTTCCAGGCGAGATGGTGTTTTTTACTAATGTGCTCTTTAGATAGTTTACTAATTTTGCCATTCAACTAAAGGTGGTGCTCCAGCATGGCCACAGTCGAAATTACTGAAACAAGTAAATGAATAAAAGAATATATACATACACAATTGAATAGGTAAAAAAAAGAAACAAGTAGCATGCATGGCATTTCGTTAAATAATAAATTTCCAGTCCTATAGGACATCTTCCTTGTGTCACCCATCATTCCATCTTGTCTTCGAGCCATAAAGCCTTATTTTATCTGTAGAATAGTTTGAATTTTATTTTGGTTGTGATGTTCACATTTTGTTGAGTTTGTTTTTGTCATTATTCCCAGCAGCTTTTCACAGCTGACGCCACTGAAGCTGAACATTATCATTAAAGGCATGAAATTGTAAGGACTTTTTGGATGATAACTGATGAGGAACAAGCAATGTCCCTCCTGTGCGTGAGTTCCCTATTTGTTCCTTTGTTGTGTTTCTGTTCACATTTTGAAACACACACAGACACACACACACACATGATGAGCTGTCACACAATTTCCATCTACTAAATTCACTCACAAAGCTCAGCCCAGGGCCATTGTAGAAGACACTTCCCAAAGTGTCACACAATAGGATTGAATTCAAAACTATTTGGTTGCAAAGCAAGCCTCTTAACCACACAGCCATAGCAGCACCTATTGAAATATATTTATTTCATTTCTTTTTTAAAGGTAGCAAATTGTTTTTTTTTATTTTGGTTTTCTGTGCTCAAATCCTATTGAGGTTAGACATTATTTTTCATCGTTTTTAGTTGATAAATAAAGAACCCATCCAGGGCTGTGGGTCGACAGAAGAGTCAGAGAGTTAAGGCAGCGAGGAGTTGGCAGAAACGTTAGCACGCTGGGCGAAATGCTTAGCGGTGTTTTGCCTGCTGCTACGTTCTGAGTTCAAATTCTGCCGAGGTCAACTTTGCCGTTCATCTTTTCGGGGTCGATTAAATAAGTACCAGTTATGCACTGAGGTTGATATAATCGACTTAATCCATTTGTCTGTCCCCTCTGTGTGTAGCCCCTTGTGGGCAGAAAAGAAATAAGAATTGTTAGAGAATGGAACAAGGGGACAAGGCATGACTTTGTGGCTTGGAAATTTATTTTGCAACCCCTTGCATTTTGGGGATCAACCTCCACCCATAGCATCTTAACCCTTCAACATTCAAATTCTTCAGTCAATTAAAATGATTTGTTAATCGCTTTGTTTGGAATTAATCATGCCTCACCCTGTAGCTTCAAGTTTATTTTTAGAATGACATTGTAGGGTAGGTGTGAGAGGCTGGATCTGGTCACTTTCAACATGAAAAAGAATATTTGGGTTGGATATGGCTGGTTGAAATGCTAGAGTGTCTTCTATTATAGCCCCAAGCTGACCAATATCTTGCAAGTTAATTTGGTGGAAGGAAACTGTGTGGAAGCCTCTTATATAAGTATATGAATGTATGCCTTTTTGTTTGTCCCAGTCACTACTAGATAACTGGTGTTGGTTTGTTTATGTCCCTGTAATGTAGCAGTTCAGCAAATGACCTTGATGAACTGAGTATGAGACTAAGAAAAAGAATATGGACTGAGTTCAGTTTGCTTAGCTGTGAGGTAAGAAGCTTGCTTCTCAACCACATGGTTCCAGGTTCAGTCCCACTGTGTGGCACCTTGGCTAAGTATCTTCTGCTATGGCATCAGGCTAACCAAAACCTTGTGAGTGGATTTGCTAGATGGAAACTGAAAGAAATTTGTCATGTATATATATATATATATATATATATCTATGACAACTGGTGTTGGTGTGTTTACATCCCCATAACTTAGCAGTTCAGCACTAGAGACTGATAAAATAATTATCAGGCTTAAAAAAAAATAGTACTGGGGTTGATTCATTCAACTAAAAATTCTTCAAGGTGATGCCCCAGCATGGCCACAGTCTAATGACTGAAACACATAAAAGACAAAAAATAAACTCTTCAAGGTGATGCTCCAGTATGGCCACAATCTAAGGGGTCAAAGACTGAAAAATGTCTGGCGCAGGAATTTATTCCATTTCTTTACATTCTGAGTTTAAATTCTCTCAGTCTGTGGCTGGAGCTAATCCCCTGACCCTCAAACACACAATTGGCCAGTGTGGAAGCCTAGGTCTTGAACCCATCTGGCAATAAGCATGCTGAAGCTTCTCATCCAGCAAACAATCAACAATGGCTGAATGCTGTTCTTTTAAGTGTTTTTATGTCTATTACTTTTTTAATCTTACAATTATTTCTTAATTGTTTTTACATCTGTTTCTTCTTCTTCTTCTTCTCATTCTTGTAGCTGCTGGATAGGATTTTTGTGAAAGCTTTTGCCATTTAAAAAAAAATATTTGTTAGTATTTAGAACAGACCTATGATTGAAATCATTTGAGCCATAAGCACCCTGGTTTTTTTTTTTACCCTTTACTTCAGGCATATTGTCTCAAAATCTACATTACTCCATGTGTCATTACCTGTTTTTAAGATGGCAGGATATGATTTATGAGAATTTTGGCTGCTATTTCTAATGAATCAATTTACCATATTGAGCTCCCTCCTGTATTGTTGTTTTTATTACTAATCCAGTGGTTCCCAACCTTTCCACTACCAAGAATCCCTTTTAATATGCCTATTGCCTATCTTTATGTGTATAAATATGTGTGTGTGTGTGTGTGTGTGTATGAAATTTTGAATTTAGTTCATGGACCACCAGGGGGTCCATGGATCACAGGTTGGGAACCATTCTGTATTAATCCTTCAACTTTGAAGTTGGAGTACAACTTGTGTTTCACCTCTCAGGTAAACTGAGTAAAGGTAAGTTGTTTAAGGGTCTCACACAGCAGTTAAAGTGTAATTGGAAATTATGAAATTGCAATCAAGTGAAACAGAACGACACAGTGAGACTATGTATGACCTTTAACCTGGGTGTACTTATATAAAATTACCCTGCACTAGTCTAACAGTTATCTTTAAGGCTCTGCCCCAGCATGGGCTGCAGCCCATAGCATTCTGCTACTGTAATTCTGTTGCAAATATTACAAATAATCATATTCATTGTGAACCCTATTGCATGAACGAAAGTCCCAAAATATGTTTAGCTTCATTTGAATTAATTAGCAAACTGTATTAATGAGAATGTTGTTGTTGAGTCACATGTCTGCTTTTTCTGGGTAGACTCATGATCAAAGATTTTCTAGTTATGCCAACCCTTACTAAGCAGTCTGATGACCAAAGACACTCATATATATATATATATATAGGATCAGCTGTGTAAGACCTCCATCCAGTGAGAGATAAATATCCTTTAACATTCACAATTTACAAAGGAGCTACGAAGAGTTTCATGCTCTAGAAGTACAATAAATTAGCATGAAACTATTTGTACCTTTTTTGTAAATTGCAAATATTAAATGATACATATGAGGTCTGATCAATAAGTATCTGGACTGTTGCCATAGTGACAAAGCTAAAACTTGTAGAGCAAAACCACTTGGCAAAGATTCACCTTGAACTCTGCTGTGCATGTGTACTAAGATTTAATGTTCTAGCTCACTTCCGCTGTTTACAGCAGCGCTTGGAAGGAATGTGTTTAGCGTGTGATCTTAGTATTGTCCATGACAGAGAAATTTGTCATGGCAACACCTGCTCAGAAGCCTACACAAAGTTGCAGAAAGTGTATGGAGAGGAGTGTATGAGCTACACACCATTGGTTCAGACGTTTCCAAGATGGTTGAAAGACTGTTGATATTGATGAACGTTCTGTGAGACCTGAACTGAGAAAAATATCACAGGTGTGCATGCAGCAGTGAAGGGAAATTGTCGAATCACTATCTGTGAGTTATCAGAGGATGTGCAGATAAGTTACGGTTCAGTTCATTCCATTATCACTGAAGATTTGGGTATGAGAGGCGTGTCCGCCAAGTTTGTGCCAAAACTACTTTCGGCTGATCAAAAAGACTCTTGGGTTTCAGTTGCACAAGATCTCTTTGATTGTGTTGAGAATGATGAAAACTTTGCGTAGGTCCTTAAGCAGGTATCACCAAGCTTTTGGCAAAATATGATGCAGATTCTCTGCTCAACTTTCTCTGTCAGGGTCAATGCAACAATCACATGCTACACATGTTCCTTCCAAGCACTACTGTAAACAGCGGAATAGAGCTAGAATGTTGAAACTTAGTGCGCATGCACAACAGAGTTCAACGTCAATCTGTGCCAAGCAGCTTTACTCTGTGTGCTTTAGCTTCGTTACTATGGCAACAGTCCAGACACTTATTAATCAGACCAGTTCATCATCATCATCATTTAACGTCTGCTGTCCATGCCAGCATGGGTTGGACAGTTTGACTGGGCTGGCACACTGGAAGGCTGTGCCAGGATTCAGTCTGATTTGGCATGGTTTTCTATAGCTGGCTGCCCTTCCTAACACCAACCACTCTGAGAATGTAACAGGTGCTTTTACGTGCCACTGGCATGCATGCCAATTTGCATGAGACCAGTATCTACCATGACTGTGGTTTTGCTTAGCTTGATGGATCTTCTTCTGAAGCATGACATAATGCCAAAGGTTTTGGTCATTGCTTCCTTGAGGCCCAACACTCAAAAGGTATTCAGCCACCTCACTTCTGTGAGACACGTTTGAAAGGAACTCAGTTGCCTTACCTCTGTGAGGCTCAACACTCAAAAGAAACTCAGCCACTTTGCCTCTATGTGGCCCAAGAATGCAGCCAATATGCTGCCGTGAGGCCCAATGCTCGAAAGGAACTCAGCCACCTCCACCTCGCCTCTATGAGGCCCACTCAAAATGAACTCAGCTATCTAGCCCAACACTCAAAAGGAACTCAGCCACTTTGCCTCCATGAGGCCCAATGCTCAAAAGGAACTCAGCCACTTTGCCTCCATGAGGCCAAATGCTCAAAAGGAACTCAGTCACTTTGCCTCCATGTGGCCCAGTGCTCAAGAGGAACTCAGACACTTTGCCTTTGTGAGGCCAAATGCTCAAAAGGAACTCAGTCACTTTGCCTCCATGTGGCCCAGTGCTCAAGAGGAACTCAGACACTTTGCCTTTGTGAGGCCAAATGCTCAAAAGGAACTCAGTCACTTTGCCTCCATGTGGCCCAGTGCTCAAGAGGAACTCAGACACTTTGCCTTTGTGAGGCCAAATGCTCAAAAGGAACTCAGCCACTTTGCCTCCATGTGGCCCAATGCTCAAAAGGAACTCAGCCACTTTGCCTCCATGAGGCCAAATGCTCGAAAGGAACTCAGCCACTTTGCCTCCACGAGGCCAAATGCTCAAAAAGAACTCATCCACTTTGCTTCCATGAGGCCCAATGCTCGAAAGGAACTCAGCCACTTTGCCTCCATGAGGCCAAATGCTCAAAATGAACTCAGCCACTTTGCCTCCATGAGGCCAAATGCTCGAAAGGAACTCAGCCACTTTGCCTCCATGAGGCCAAATGCTCAAAAGGAACTCAGCCACTTTGCCTCCATGAGGCCAAATGCTCAAAAGGAACTCAGCCACTTTGCCTCCATGAGGCCAAATGCTCAAAAGGAACTCAGCCACTTTGCCTCCATGAGGCCAAATGCTCAAAAGGAACTCAGCCACTTTGCCTCCATGAGGCCAAATGCTCGAAAGGAACTCAGCCACTTTGCCTCCATGAGGCCAAATGCTCAAAAGGAACTCAGCTACTTTGCCTCCATGAGGCCCAATGCTCGAAAGGAACTCAGCCACTTTGCCTCCATGAGGCCAAATGCTCAAAAGGAACTCAGCCACTTTGCCTCCATGAGGCCAAATGCTCGAAAGGAACTCAGCCACTTTGCCTCCATGAGGCCAAATGCTCAAAAGGAACTCAGCCACTTTGCCTCCATGAGGCCCAATGCTCGAAAGGAACTCAGCCACTTTGCCTCCATGAGGCCAAATGCTCAAAAGGAACTCAGCCACTTTGCCTCCATGAGGCCAAATGCTCGAAAGGAACTCAGCCACTTTGCCTCCATGAGGCCAAATGCTCAAAAGGAACTCAGCCACTTTATCTCCGTCAGGCCCAACGCTTGAAAGGTACTCAGCCGCTTTGTTTCTGTAAGGCCCAACATGCAAAGGTTGATTTTTTTTAATGCTCCACCAGCTGCTATTTCTAACAGAGCAGGTAAGCATGTAGAAGGTCCGTTATTGTGGATTCTTGTGCTAGCTTAGCTAAATAGTCATAACATGCAATAATGTATAGATGCACGTATGGGTATTATATAATCCTGCACATATACATACAACCGAAAATCCTTTGGTTATGATGATAAGGGTTTCTGTTGATTCAATCAAAGGAACAGCCTGCTCGTGAAATTGACATGCAAGTGGCTGAGCACTCCACAGACACATGTAACCTTAATGCAGTTCTCAGGGATATCCAACATGACAAGGCTGGTCCCTTTTGAATTACTTGTACGACTTGTTTTTGCCTGCTGAGTGAACTGGAGCAACATGAAATAAAGGGTCTTGCTCAAGGACACAATGCATCACCAGATATTGAACTCACTGCCCTTTTGATCATGTGCCGAATACGCTAACCACTAAACCACAAGCCTTCACACATACATACATATATATGAAGGCAAGTTGGTAGAATCATTAGGATGTCTGATGAAATACCTTGTGGCATTCTATCTGTGCTCGGAGGTTAATAAAAAAAAAAGATATTGGTCTAAGATGGAGACTGGCAGAATTGTTAAATTGAAGAACAAAGTTGTATAGTGGTATCTGGTTTGGCAGATACCATTATACACCTATAATGAGACTGCTTGATCAGGGCTGACCCAGGGTTATACAACTACAATAGTGAGCAGATCAACAAAGAGCATCCATGGTAGGCATAGGCAACCTGTTTTTGTGAAACGGGCTGTATGAGACATGGCCCATCTTCATGTGAGCTGCACTTTAGAATCATTTAAGTAAAACCACAACCTGTTTTTGTGAAACGGGCTGTATGAGACATGGCCCATCTTCATGTGAGCTGCACTTTAGAATCATTTAAGTAAAACCACAACCTGTTTTTGTGAAACGGGCTGTATGAGACATGGCCCATCTTCATGTGAGCTGCACTTTAGAATCATTAAGTAAAACCACAACCTGTTTTTGTGAAACGGGCTGTATGAGACATGGCCCATCTTCATGTGAGCTGCACTTTAGAATCATTTAAGTAAAACCACAACCTGTTTTTGTGAAACGGGCTGTATGAGACATGGCCCATCTTCATGTGAGCTGCACTTTAGAATCATTTAAGTAAAACCACAACCTGTTTTTGTGAAACGGGCTGTATGAGACATGGCCCATCTTCATGTGAGCTGCACTTTAGAATCATTTAAGTAAAACCACAACCTGTTTTTGTGAAACGGGCTGTATGAGACATGGCCCATCTTCATGTGAGCTGCACTTTAGAATCATTTAAGTAAAACCACTGTCCTCCACCCGTACAGGCTTGTCCTTTACAGGTACCGGTGCCACATAAAATGCAAAGTAATTTCTCATTAAGGCCATTCGGCCACTGAAAAAGTTTCGAAGACTGTAGGTTGCTCATGATTGGTCTTATGGCATTGTTGAATCTGCTAGAAATAACAACTAAATTTTCTCCAAATTATACTATACTGTTTTGAAAAGGGGGCATTCATTATGATCATAATGTAGTCCTGTATATGAAATGCGTGAGGGAAACGCTTTTGATCATAAATCTGCTTACTCAGAGCTGACCTAGGGCTAAAGGATAGCAATAGAGTTTGGTAGACAGATTTGTTTAGATTGAATATCTTGACCAAGAACTTAATATGGTTTAATGATCAGGAGATTGAAACCAACGACCTCACAGCTGGTTGTGGAATCACCCAGCAACACGAAAATACTGTCTGATATTTAAGAAACGAAACCAAATGCGCGAAAGGAGACAGCGATATCAGCAGCAGCAGCAACACCAACAGTATGAGCAAAGCTGGGATTCTTGTACCGCCGTTCGACTTGCTAGAAATAGAAGCAAATCTCCCTCAAATCACTGCTGACCTACTGCAAATGGATATTTAGGATATATTATAAGTTTGAACAAAGACGGGACGGTCATGGCTGGAACACTTTTGATCATAGGATCGCTAGATCACCGCTGATCTGAACAACACTACAAACAACAACAGCGTCAAATATTGTAATTATATAATAAAATGCGATTTTTAAAAACTTGATTTTCTTCATCTCTTTCTTCGCACCCCTCCCCCCCACGCACCTGTTCTTCACGGCTTCAGTTTATTAATGTTGTGTGGAGGTAAGAGAAAATAAATAAAATGTTATTTGGATTGGATCTAATGTAAGAATCAATAGAATTACCAAATTATGTAACAACTTCTCCGTTTTCCTGTTGATTGCATAATTTGTTGTTTTTGTTGTTATTTACAAGAGGGTATTTTTTTATACCCTCCTCTCGCGCTACCAGGAATAATAGTTCAGGTACTGTCTGTTGGAATTACTATCACCACCACCACCACCACCACCGCCGCCACCACTATTATGACGACGATAATAACGATCACCGCCGCCGCCACCACCATCGCCGCCGCCGCCGCCTTCGCTGCTACAACTATTGCTGCAGCTGATGTTTCTCTGTCTCAGAAAAAGGATATCATCTCTTGCTGCGGAGAGAAGGTACTGTATATATGTGTGTGTGTGCGCGTATGTGGATGTTTTATATATATATATATATATAATATATATATATATATATATATATATATGTGTGTGTGTATATATACGTATATGTATCGATCTGTCCCTTATTTTTCTTATTATGACCGACTGTAAACTTTTCCATGTAGCTCTGTTAGATCAGTAAAAATTAGTTTAGAAAACGAAAATAAACCTAAATAATTACTTACAATAACAACACAAAATATATATTCAACATCATGTAAAAGTAGTTCGGTTTTTAGGGGAATTTGATTTTAAATTACAAAGCAAAACGATGGTTTTTCTCCCTACATCTCTTTCTCCGATCCAAATATAAAAAAAAACCCCGTATATTATAGCTTTTTCTTAAGTTTTACTCCCTTCATATACATCGATGATGAAATATATAAATAAAATCACTAATTAATCTAATTGTTGATATTTAAATAAGATTTTAAATTTCTTTAGATTTAACTTGGGATGGAAGGTAATATATACCTGTAGAAAAAAAAATTAGTGCTTGGCCTGGATGTTTTAATCTTAAGGAATATTTTCTCATCCAACACCGATTTCGATTCTCCTTCCTAGATGAAGCAGGTAGGTAAGTGATGCTGCTGTTATTATTGTTGTTGTTACACTTTTTCATCCATAATAGGTGGCTTCACCATTCAAATTTCAGCTCGGCTCCACTACCGACGTAGGTTTTTTTTACCGTCACCTTTAATAATTAGTAGCAGGTTGAATGTTATCATACCTATCCTACGAACGTATATTAAAACACAAAACAAAAAAAAAAAAAACCTATAAATTTTGTTTCATCATCATCATCATCATCATCACCTGCAGTGTGCGCCGTAGAGCAGAGGTAAACTGCCCCGGCGAGTCGACACTCTTACCCGGTTTCGATTCCCAGTTGTTTTACTCCACTCACGCCGCTCGCACCTTTGCACAATCTCATTTGCTTTCTTCTATAAATATGAAGTGTTGAGTCTCGTCAGAAGAAATTCTCGATCTTATTGAATCAACAGTGGCCATATTGTCTTAAAAAAGAAAACAAAAGCATTAATTACTCGTAACGTAGTTGAGATGAGAAGTTTTCATGTAAATTAATCATCTTTCTTAATCACGTTTACCTATTTTCACCTGAATCGAATGTTCGATCCAGGTGTTCTCACAGAATGATTCCACTCCAAATCGCCATTGCTTTTTTTCCTCCAGATTCTTTCGACGTTTTCATGATAAAGAAAGAAAAAAATGTTGTTAGGTGATATAAATTATTTTATCTTGCAATGACACGATCCTGTAGGAATACTTCGATCCACCTATCGTTCTGCGAGAAAGTCTGTCTGCTCCAACTCGGCTGCATCCGTTCATCATTAACTTAGTTTTTTTTTTTTTTCTATTTTAAAAACACTTGACGAAGCGATCTTTAATAAATGTTTCTGCTGTAAAAAAGCCAGGTCCACCCGTTGAGCAACATTGACAAGTGCAGGCTTTAAAAGAGAGTCTAGTTTCCTTCGTTAATCAACTTTGCTAATTACTTCATTTATTTCGTGTTATTAATCTCTCTCTCACCGAGTCTCACACTTCCTGTTTGCTTTCAACATGGCTGACTGTTAATTACAGGTGAATCTGCAGGTACTTGCAAATAACTTACCACTCATAATATACAGGTTAGTTCAACCAAACTATATATGCACAAGGAGTTTGTCAGAGCTGATATTTTTCTTTTCTTTGAAAAATATCGAAAAAAAAATTTCAGCTTGATTTCACGTACATTTGTCTAATTTCTTGGAGATTTCATCTATTTTCGTTTTATTCGATTGCACTAAAGTTTTCTTTTTAAAAATATTTGCTAAGATTTGTTTTTTTGATTGTTGCTTTCTTTAAAAAAATGGTCATCGTTACTTAATATGCACAAAGCTCATTTAAGCACGTCTGCACAATATGCATAAAACGTTAGCTGCAATCTGTGCATAGAATCATTATCACACATGCATGCACGCGTGCATCCTACATGCGTGCAGCTTTTAACTTATGTAATTGATATCTCTTTCTCTTGTCTTTGTACGTGCAGCCTTTTTTTTTTTTTTTTTAGGTAAAATGCTCAGACATCCTTTTCTCGATTTCTTTGATATTTGCCCAAACTTCGAAAAAGTTTTTTATATGGAAAACATATATATAAAATATACACACAAATGTGTAAAATATATATATATATATATATAGTGTATGCGTTTACAGACATATTTACGGCTGGCATTCACCACGTGGAATATGGCAAGGGCTTGTCTCTTTGCCAACAAATTCCAGTGATCTAACATTATACTTTTTCTCCTACTCCTACACACAGTCCCATCTCTCTCACACAGGCTTTCGTTATTAGAAAGCGAGTTTTGTGTAATGTCATATTGTTCTTCGTTTACCTTTTAAAAGAAATGCGTAGCCATTTCTGAAGCATCTGCTTCTTAAATCTCATTCGTTCGTCTACCTGTAAACCCCAGATGTGTGTATAATTTGCACACACCTCGATGCACACTATAATATGCATAGATGTATGTATTGCTCGATCAATTTTCTCTAGCAGTAGACATAACGGTCAAGTACTCAATAAGAATTGAGTTACAATAATGTGTGTATCTCTGTATTTACTGGAGCGATGTATGTTTTTTTGTATTATGTTGATAACCTCCTGGCGCCCTTCTTATTTTCCAACAGTTAATTTTTATTTTCATTCAGTGAAACCACGCTGTTTTAGCGAGCTACTGCTGATTTTTATATAGTATACATAGTATAGTAGCTTGCTTTCTCAACACCTTAACTTAAAATCATTCATAAAAAAAAGCTGATGGCCAGTTCCTGTTCGCAGAATAATCAGCCCACCTCTCTTTTTCCACTCTTTATTTGTTTTTTATTTACTTGTGAATGTTCAGTTTTTACTAGTATGCTAAACAAACTACTATTTACACACACACATGTTGCTTATATACACGCCGGAGTTCGTCGCCGATCAACACTTAACGTCTTGCCTCGGTTTCTACGAAAATAGTTTTTAGCTTCTTAAAGTTCTCCAAAAACGTCTGTGGTGGACTAGCGTCCAATCCAGAATATTGAAGTGGAATTTTGTCTTTATAATAAACTGATGTTTTCGGCGCCCTTGGATTTCGGGAAACATTGTGTATGACATAGCAACTTTATTTGACGAACCGGGGAGGGAACCAGGCGGTCGTTCGACTTGCCAGAAGTAGCAGTCAAATTCTTTCATCACCTCCAGTTATTGGTTAATGACCTGGATATTGAAAATATGGAATGGTCATGGCTGGAACATTAATTATTACAAGCCTGCTGAATCGGGACTGACCTGGGACCAAACAACGACATAGTCACAAAATCCGCGACACAGCTCATAGAGCCTGTTGCATCGATTACACACGCAAGCAGTATATTACTGGTTATGGCGTATGGCATAATATTACCGTCAGTTTCGCGCCGATCATTGCACCATGCAATGTTGATGACGCTTCAGACATGCTTAGAAATGTGTGTGTATGTATGTATGTATACATAATCTTGATTTAATCATATGTCTGCATAAAATAGATCATCTCCGTTATGTCAGCTACTTCTTTTCAAACTTTGTTACATACTTTCATTTTATTATTGAGCACTGGGGGTCGATGTAACCGACTCACCCCCTCTTCCCAAATTGCTGTCCTTGTGGCAAAATTTGCAACCATAATAATAATAATAACTATAGTCTATCTAGTTTACATTAATGCGTTGAAAATTTGAATCCTCCTACCTATATTTGTATATTCGTGCGCAAATGAAATTGCGTACACACTTATTTCATCCGGGAAATAATTACTATATACTCATTTTCTAAGCATGTGAATACATTTTTATTCTTAGCTTACTCCTACTTTTGTTAATTACTATTATATCCATAGAATATGCTGGCTCAAGTTCTAAATCTGTCGTTAAAAGTTCTATAAATAAATAAACAGTAATGACACTGATTTCTTATGGGTAGACACAACGTCAATTCTGATAGCGAGTATAGCTGCTTACACATTTTCTCAGTATATTACTGGTATTTATTGTATATCAACCCCATTATTCTGCTCTTTGCTGCTGTCTCTACTTCTCGATAGCAAGGGAAGGTCTATTTATGTAACGTTCTGGATTTTCTCAAGGGACTCAGACATGTCTTGTTGTTGCCGATGAGTTCAGAACGTGCCTCGACCCTAATAATTAATTGCTTCCAATTTAGGCGCAGACCAGTAATTTTGAGGGGATGCGTTAGTTTGGACTCCACTGCTAGACAGGTACTTCTTTTTATTCAAAGGACGAACAGCGCTCGGCGTGATCTGAATAACAATAATAATAATAATTGTATCTAAAAAGCACTAAAAGTTCAAATTATAAAAGGTGAGAAGATAATTAAATCAGCATTTGGGGATGATTGAGACTGCTTTTATCGATCTCGGCCAAAAGGACTTAAAACAGTTTGTCGTTCTATCAATTCTAATTTTATTGATTTAAAATTCGTCCACCCCCATTTGAGTGTTTTAGGTCCGTATACAGAATTTTGGATTATGTTCGTTTTTACTTTCTCCTTAATAGCTGTTTTATGTATTAGGAAAATGATATAATTTTCTTGCATCTTTAAATCGTTTTCTTCAAAAAGGCACCGATGTCTAGATTCACCCTCCTATCTCCACCATCTTCGCGTGTGTGTATAAATCTAGAGGCCACATGTCTATTTAAAAATGAAATTAAAAGAAAGATTGTTGATCGTTCGTCCCACGTGGGTTTCAATAGTTTCACAGTTGAAACTGTTCAACTCTTTTGTCAAAATGTTTGTAAGACCCGTCCAGCCGTTCATTCATTCATTCACTTTTATTTTCATTTTCTTCATTTCTTTTCTTTTTGCCTATTTTATCACTCTCGCAACTTTCTGTTCACATTTGCTCTGACTTTTTCTTTTTTCTCTTATTTTCCTTTTTTTTCTTCTTCCTCAGTTTAGTTTTGGAGTTCAAATTTTGCAGCGGTTAACCATAAACTTCTTTAAAAAAATATTGATGAAAATTGTTATTGTATTTGTTTCGGGATTCAGAGTTTTTTAATTTTGTTTCGAAATTTCTTATAAGTTGGTTGTTTTTCATCTTCTTTATGATAATTTAAACATCATGCTCCCCCTCCTGCATCAGACCTTTTTTTTTTTTATATATAAAATTATTTTAGAGAGAAGTATGTCGGCAATAAGATCAAATTACCAGGCTTGTTGGTATGAATGATAGAACATGCATACATTGTTAGTTCAAATCCCGCCGACGGTCGATCGCCCTTCTCTGCAAGATCTCATTTTAATTTTGTGTAGGGGGTGCCAGAAGAGTAAAGTAAGTATAGAAGTGGGGCCCACTCCTTGTTTCAGAACGTATCAAGTAACCCTAGTCTAGACACGCAGTCGGGGATCGCTTTATTAAAAGTAAAAAGAAAGAAAAGAACTGTTGTGAAGATGCTTTCTCTTGTCTTTGTGACTTGTTCCGTCTCGTTTGAGGATTGAGACATTTCAAAGGTTTCTCTTTTTAAGATGCCAAGGTGTATTTTGACTAGTATTTCGCTGCTAATTCTAGACTATCAAGCTCTTTCGTTAGTGAGTGTACAAACGATACATTTCTATCCTTCATCGATTATGCCAATCCTAACTGGGCCGGACACACTCCCAAGAACAAAATAGTGCACTTCGCATCATCATCTTCTGTCTGTAGATCACAACGATCACCTACAAACAATGAAATAAAAGTACTCAAAATGAAAGATCAGCATGGACATGCGAGACTGTTATTGCAATAAACTCTGACCCATCAACTATTAACATTGATTTATCCCTAACACCCAACAACATTACTCACCGTTGTAAAGCATTAACCCTACATCTCAGTCTAGACACACAGCAAGTACAGACTCAAATCGACTACACTCCATGTCTACTTCACTTGTGGCCATTTCCAGAAACTAAAATATTCAACTTATGAAGTCACTCGATTTGCTGGAAATAACAGCCAAGTCTTCCTTAATTCACACTGTACCTTCTTAGAAAAGAATGCGTTGGTGGGGCAATCCACTCTCCCTAGGAGAAAGCACGACTGTCGCGATGGGACTAATGGGGAAACATATACACATACTGTGTATGAAAGTCAGACTGTAGAGAAAATGCAACATGCACTGACCGTTACACTAATAATTTGATAAACGATTGCATTTCGAAGTTGAGACATGTATCTAGATCCGTGGATTGAAAGCGGGTTTATCCTGCCAGAGATGGTCGTCAGTACACCAACGTTCTGTACTTTCTAGCACCTGGTCCACTCTTATTGAGCAGACCTTATTTATGATCAAATGCTTTCTGTTCTTGTTCGTTCTGTTTTCTGAGAAATTATTTATCTCAGACTACAATACTCAATATGCACTTCCTTTGTCTTATAGAAGATGTGACTTTGATAGAAATTTGGCTTTTAGTTCTAGCAGATAATACGAGCATAAAGAGACTTTCAGTTGGTTCCATGTGTTGTTTAGATCCCGGTCGGACCTAATTGGTATTTTAATCATGACCACCCCGTTTTAATTCTATATATTATAAAGCCAGTTGGTTGTGATTTGAGGGAATTTTTTGTTTTTTCTTCTCCTGGTACAGTAAGTCTCCATTAGTGGTTCGCATGTGTAACTTAGTATTGATTTCTTCCGGTGACCCAAACCCAATTTCTGTCGATGCGTAGTTTATTAAACCGACCCAAATATATTACTGCTATTTATTTGTTTTTAGTGCCATATCAATACTGATCTCAGACTAAACGACACCCGAAGCCATTAAGGAGTTTCCATGGTCATAGTCATATCAGCCGTGACCATCCAAACTAAGGATGTCTATAGAGCTACATAATCTTATATGTCGTTAAGAAGTTAGAGCGTTGGGTCAATTTGGCAGAATCGTTAGCAGGCCGGGCGAAATGCGTAGCCGTATTTCGTCTGCCGCTACGTTCTGAGTTCAAATTCCGCCGTGGTCGACTTCGCCTTTCATCCTTCCGGGGTCGATAAATTAAGTACCAGTTACGCACTGGGGTCGATGTAATCGACTTAATCCGTTTGTCTGTCCTTGTTTGTCCCCTCTGTGTTTAGCCCCTTGTGGGTAGTAAAGAAATAGCTATTTTTAGCTTATTTGAACGGTGGAAACTTCGTTACGTCGACTTCTACTAATCTGTTGTTTGTCTCGTACTCATGTCTTTTTTTTTAAAGTATATCAAAAATTACATTGCTCGTTGTGTTTTCATTAAAGACGACAGAGTGTAAATTGAGGTTAATTTGGCTGCTTTTTCTAGCAGGTTGAGCGATCACATAATAAGCTCCTTCAGGTCATTTGTTTGTATTGCTTTCAAATATGAAATCTAACGCAAATCATGTTTAACAGTATATGACTTATATGACTTCGTGTTGAAAAAGGTTTTACCTCATTTTCTATATATGTAAATGTGTTTGTGCTATTTTAAAGCATAAAAATCACCCCGACTCCCCTCCAATCCTATATCAGAGATCTTGTATCAATGTAAAAATGAATCGCCTGTAGGAATTAAACTTTTAAATAATTTTCCGATATTATTTTTTATTAATAAGATTTTAACTAGATTTTTAAATTCAGAGGTTGGATATTCCTACAAATTCGTTAATTCTGTAATGTATTCTTAAAGCAGATGTTTTTCCGTTAATTTTTAACAGTTGAGTGCCTTTTGTGACACGACCCACTCGACCGTGAAATGAGTATTAGTAGGAGATAGAGAAAAATAAGCGAGAAGGAGTGGAATTTGTTTTTTGTGTTGTTGATACATAAAATGCCTTGAAATGAATCAAAATACGAGTTTGACCTTTAACCTCTACGCCACAGGAATTCTATTTTTAAATGTAGTCTTTCTAAGTAAACCTTTTGAAGTAAACTGGTTTTCCCGCCTCTTTTTTATGCTTTCACTGTTGAAATCTCTGCAATCGTTTTTGTTATATTTCTTCAGTGGACAATATTTAAATTTTATGAATAAATATTCTCAGTGATGCCTTCTGCTTGAAAAATATAGAGTTAAGTGCAGGCTGACATATTTAACGTGAGTCAAAAATGATTTTCAATCGGTTGAAATTATAATCGTAGTAGGTAAGCCAGTTATTAGAATTAATGGAAATTTAAGGATCAAAGGAGAGAACTCTGGAAATTTCAATTGCCACCAAAATTAAGATCTGTGGCAGGTATAGTAGAAAGTTTGAACATATTTCAGTCTTGTTAGACCTCTTCAGCGAAGCAGTCACCAAAACAGCAGATCACACAATGAGTATATAAGTTTTGCTGGAAAAAAAAAAAACAACTCATTGCATAAATATTTACTGAGTTATATATATTTAGTCACATTGTGAATTTAAGATCCATGGTTAAACCACAGTTTGTTATTTATTTTCTGCAGTTTAGATAAAAATTGAACTTAGAACTTTTATTACCTCTTTCGTTGAGGCTGTCAAGCATTATTGAGAGGCCCACTCGTTAAAATACAAACAGCATTGCATTAAGTACAACTAATTTACATAATGATACAGTGTTGACAGCCCAATGTACTTATGGACCAGTAAACATTAGAATTGGTAGGTTAGTTTTGGCTCTTTGGAGCCTCTTGTGCCATATTCTTTATAGTATAAAAATAGTTTTTATTCTGACTATATTATAAGAATATGAAGTCATTGTGATTGAGAGGTGTAAGTCACCTCAATAGACCTAAACATCAGATGGGAAATATAAACAGACAGATTTCAAGTTCCCTTTAGCTCTCTACCACCCCTTCACATCTACTTCATTGTCACAGCCTCCACCCACTGCTCCACAGCATTTGCTCCTCCTTTCCTTCCAACCCAGTGTTACAATTCTGTTGGTAGTTGGTTCATACAACCAGCCACTCAGATCTCCCTTCACAGCTGAACCAGGGCAGTTGAACAGGATAATTGTTGTGCCATTTTCAGGGCAATGTATATTCCCAGGATTCCTTCTGCACAAAAAGCATATAGTTAAGTGCAGGCTGACATTTATTGTAGTGAAATGAAAATGATTTTTAATCAGTTGAAAAGTTTGACCATGCATACTTTAGCTTGGATTAAAGAGCTGGGATGACCGTTTAGCAAGTAAATGGTCATCCTAGCTCTTTAATCTTATTTTTGTTTTTATCTTTACTTTCATCTGATATTATTGTAATGTGAAGGGAAGTCATTAGTATTGATGGAAATTTATCAAAAGGAGCAAAAGGGAGAACTCTAGAAATTTCAGTTGTCCCTAAAATTAAGATCTGTGGTAAAGAATTTGGACATATTTCAGTCTTATTAAACCTCTTCAGCAAAGCATTGTCACCAAAACATTACAATCATATTAAGCTGGTGTTTGGAACATAACAGGGAAATCTTGAATAAAGGTTTTCAAAATCAAGATCACTTTAGAATCAAAGGTGGTCTTTGGCAGGTTGGTATCAAAAGGGTTTAATAGGGTATTGAGAGTGTTTACAGGTTTCAGTATTATATTGGTAAGATTGAAGGCTACATAGATACACTGTCTATCACTTGTTTTCAGTCGTTCTTTATTACAGACAGAACCTTTTATCAGAAGATTTGGAAATTGTGATGTTAATGCCTTTTCAAAAAGCATTAGTAATTTCTGTAGAGGCAAATGGTTCCATAAAAATTAAATTCTGTCATGGACTCAACTCTCCTACGTTAGATCTGTTTTGCTATATTAGCATGGTTTGGATGAATCAGCTGTATGGTATGTTGTTCCTCCTTAGACTTCTGAACCATGATATCCAGCAAAATCTGATGGACAACTCTGATAATTGCTCTCCTTCATCCTTTCAACTCATTTAAACCTCCCGTATCTAACCAAAATATTCTACTGGTTTTATATTCAAACTAACCAAATCCAGCCTTTCCAAACTATCCTACAAAGTCGTTCTAAGATTAAAACAATCCCATCATTGAAATCTTGATGCTGTGAGATAAGCCATGATTCATTCCAAACAAGGTGAATAAATAAACATTATCTCTGACAGAGTAATCTGAACACTAAATGGTTAATGTCTTCACTTTGCCTCTATCAGTCACCGTTTTCAGCTCTGTTCAAGGCCACACGCAATATATATATATATGTGTTACACTAGGTGCAGTGGAGCTGTGGAGTTAAAAAGTCTTTTTCACGAATATATGTGATGCTAGGTTTGATCTTCAATTTTGCACATTCTGTTACATCATTGAAGGAAGAAGTGACCAATTTGAAGTGGGGTCTTCCTTAGAACTTCATAGCCATTGCATCATGTTTCTTCTATATGTGCATGCATGGCTGTTGTGGGTGAGGGGCTTGCATTGCAACCTCATAGTTTCAGGTTCAGACCTACTGCAACACTTGGGCAAGTGTCATCTGCTGTTGCCCTGCAAGCATTGGCATTCCTTTCTGATATTCTGTGAGACCAAGTCTAACCATGAAGGAATATTACTTGGAAACAGGTGAGGGTTGGTGACAGCAAGGACATTTGGCCGTAGACAATCTGTCTCAATAAATTCTGTCCAACCCATGCTTTGCAGGCTTATGCTAGGTCACAGTGAGCCAAATGCACTGTGTAGAGTCTCTTGTTTTGGTGATTCCTTTTGCTTAATGCTCATCTTTTAACTCTCAAAAAAGCTTCCATGCTGACTGACACACATGGATTTGGTACACTTTCCTGTCTCATTCATTTCTCTTTCAGTTTCAAGGTCTCTGGTTCAATATCTTCCAACCCACTTTTTCTCATAAGATTGGTTATACACAACACTGAACGTCTGTTCATTTTGCAGTGCTTCTCCTGCTTACTGTCAAAGTATACTTATTCTGTGGTACCTATCTCAAGCAAGATGGACTTGGTTACTGAGATTTGAGCATCATCAGTTTGAATACAATGCATGATGATCTGTCCTCCCCCACCCCTCCTCCATCTCCATGCTGGCATGGGTTGGGTAGAGAATTGCACCAGACTCTAATTTCAAGCCAACCATGACCACCATCCCCTCATCTAAATTTCTTTTTATGGTTACTCATTTGAAATGGTTATATTTTCTACTCTTGCTTTTTTTATTCTGTGTATCCCTCTTTCCTGCTTATCTTTCTTCCCAGGGGTCAGTATATAGATAGATGTAGCAGCAGTAATTGATATTAACTTACGTATGGGGGTGAGAAATACTCCCCAGCAGATCATAAAATGGCCTCATTTATGCATTTTTTTCATTACATTAATGTCACTCAGGCAGTTTGGACAGAGTAATAATTTGTTTTCGTGGACCTAGATAACAATGTGCATGTATTTGTATGTCTGCACATGTGATGAATGCATGCATATTTGTGCATATACACATGCAGCTATGTAAGCATATTTCTGCATACATGAATGTATGAATCTGTGAGTGTGTGCCTGCCTGCATGTTTCATGTTGCTTCTAATCATGTAATTGAAGAGACCTTTCTGATTAATTCTATGTAAGAATGAAAAATTCTTTGAAATCTGAAAATGAATATTAAGAAGAAGATTAAATTGTATGGATTTTTTTGATGAGTGATCTTCAGTTTATATTTACCTTTTTTTTAATGAATTTTCATCCATGATCTTAGATGATGTTGCCTCTTAAATCTGATTACAACTGCCTGCTTTAGACTTTATATTTTATTTATAATTCTTCTTATTTTTTTTTTAGCGTTTTACATTCGTATATTCCTACTAACATGGGTTGAGTATTGTGTTTATATGTGTAAATGTTGTCTTTTAAATATTGCTTTGGTGTCAATGTTCTTTCATAACAGAGTATTTTACCTCATGTTGACCATTTAGTGTAGTGTCTGTTGTCAGCTGGGTAGACTGAGGCATGTAGTTATGAGTTCTGTCTGGTGGGGTGTAATGTTTGAAAGTGTGCCACCAAAGCATGTTGCCAAATCACCCAACAGTAAACATGAGCACAGATTGAAATTTTATACAATGTATACAATGTAGCCTCATTCTTTTATTCCCTTATTTCAGTCATTTGAATGTGGCCATGCTGGGGCACTGCTTTCAGGAATTTACTTTTTTTAAGCCCGTTACTTATTCTGTTGGTTTCTTTGCTGAACTGCTAAGTTACGGGGGCATAAACACACCAACACCAGTTGTCAAGCAGTGGTGAAGGACAAAAACACACACACACACACATACAAAGGACTTCTTTTGGTTTCTGTCTATAAAATTCATTCACAAGGCTTTGGTTGGTCTGAGGCTAGAGAAGATGCTTGATAGTGGGATCGAACCTAGAACCATATGGTTGGGAGGTAAACTTTTTAACACACAGCCACACCTACACTTAATACCTTGCAATTTCATTTTCAGTTGTGGTGGTGAAGTTGAGAAACTTGCTTTTTAACCCTAAGGTCTTGGTTTCAGTCCCACTGTGATGCACCTTGGGCAAGTGTCTTCTACTAAACCAGACCAGACGTTCTCAAACTTTTTGGGCCACTGCCCTGCTCATGGCCACATAATACCCCCAGTGCCCCCATCCCTACTTTTATGTATAAATAAATATTTTATATTTTACTAATTTATACTTTGAATCATTTTATATTTAATATAATGTTATATAATTTATATACAATACTGTAATAATATCATAAATTGATAGTGTCAGCCAAACCACTGCCTTCCTCCCAACACCTCTTTTTCTCTACTGCCCCCTTAGGACCGTCTCAATGCCCACCAGGGTGGTGGAGGTGGTGGTGATGGCAGCGCTCACTTTAAGAGCCTTTGCCCTAGACTGATGGAAACTGAAAGAAACCCATCGTCTATGTGTGTGTGTGTTTGTGTACCGTCTTGGACATCATGTGCCGGTTGCAAACAAACCTCACCACCATACCAATGATATTATTCACATCCAGTTTTCCTTGAAAAACATGTCTGGCCATTGGGGTGGGGTAAATATTTTTTTTTCTTAGAAACAAGTAATGGTTGGTGAAAGGAAAGGCATCTGGCTGTAGAAAATCTGTCTCAACAGTTCCATCTGACCCTTGCAAGTTTAGTAAAAGTGGACATCAACCAACAGTGATGATAAATATACGCAACAATAGTCTAAGAATATTCATCACCATCATTGTTTTCACATGTGCTTTTCCCTGCTGGCATGGGTTGGAGTTGTCTTGAGCCTGTATCCTATACTCAAATGCTCTTCCTGACTTGAGTCTGTTTTTTTTTCCAGCAAGGCACTTTGTTTCATACTTTTGCATATTAAATGATTGCCAGATATTTTGTTTATAGGAGACAGAAATGATGTCAGCATGAAGATTTGCAAAGACAAATACACACATGCACACAATATATAATATCCTTAATTTAATGCTGGCACAAGTTAAGACTTACGAAGACATTGTCTATAGCCAGATGCCCTTTCTGTTGCTAAGCCACATTTATTTTCACATATGTATTTTTCGTTCCACTTGTCCTCACACATCAAAACTGATGAAACCACTAAATTTTGGTATTTTGGTTTACTGTAGAACTTAACAGTCACTGTTTTTCAAATGCTGTTAATGAAAATGTGCAATTAACAGTCACATACACCTGTGAGTACACACACACACACACAGAGGATAACAGTGTCCTGTTTGCATTACCAAACATTTACAGAATATAAGAGTGTGTGTGTGTGCTGGGGGAGAAAGGGAACAGGATACTGATGAATTATGAAGTTCCTATTGAAGGAATTACAGTCATCAATATATTTTTTGCTGGTCATATGAGCATGAAAAGCAAGCAGATAATGCATGATGGGTGAAGACGAGTGGAAGGTTTTCAGGGCAAAGGAAGCATTTAACCCTTCAGCATTTAATCTGACCAAAATTTCTACCGGTTTTATATTCAAACTGGCCAAATGTGACCTCTCACACCTACTCTACAATGTCATTCTAAAAATATGTAGTCACATCATCAAAATCTCAACGCTACAAGAAAATACATGATTAATTTAAAAAGGTGCGAATAAATAAGGATTACATTTGTTAGAGGAATCTGAATGGTAAAGGGTTAAAGCAGTTTGGGGTTTACTAGGCCTAACAGAAGAGAAAGGCCAAGTGAAGAAGGGTTTAGGGCTGTCTTAGAAGATAAGATAATGTAGGACTGAGCCTGGAACCTGAAATGCGTCCATTTATGCCAGAGTAGAACCTAACCATATTACAGTTCTTTAAGAGACATGGAATTCTTTCCATTTGACAGATATTTGTCCTCATCTTGTTTGTTATTAACACGTTTCGGCTGATATACCCTCCAGCCTTCATCAGGTGTCTTGGGGAAATTTTAAACCTGGGTTCTCATTCCTAAGGTATTTTTCAATGTTATTATTATTATCATTCAGGTCACTGCCTGGAATCGAACTTGGAATCTTGGGATTAGTAGCCTGCACTCTTAACCACTACACCATATGTCCGTGTAAATAATGTACTAATCATATTATTTCCCCAATTTCAGAAACAAACCCCCAAATACATTGATATAGGGGTTCTTTCACATGTTTTTTTGTTTTTTTAAACAGGAACTAATGTATGTACATTTACGCACACACACAGCTTCATGGGTCTGATGAAGTGATCTAGTTATTTTTATTGATTTATTTTGTTACATACATTCACACACACACATTTATATTTTATGAGAAAGAGGTTGGTGTATTAAATGAGTAAATTAGTGAATTAATCACTTTATTTTCCTCATAATCCATTTTAATCACTTTGGATTTACTGTGTCAGAATTAAGAGGAAAATAAAAATGATAAAATAAATAGTCCTGGAGAAAAAAAAGATAATAAAATCCTCCAAAAAAGCCCGCTAAGCTCTACCTATATCTCTTTCATTATTACTGTTTAATCTTTCATATATATCTTTCCAAGGTTATTTGCATATATTCTCTGCATTTTTAAAGTTATTTGCCTTTATTGTAAACCACTTAGTTATTTAATGTTTAGTGCTCTTGTTGATACACTCTATTATTATCATTATCTTATTTTTATTGCCTGCTTTCACTGCTGAGCACAACCGTGTGGGCCTTGAGCGGGTCTGTGTTTTGTTTTGGTTTTGTATTTTCTGTTGCATAGACATTAGGTCTGTTGTGAGCCCTATGATGCTTAAGGCTGGAGCTTAACCTGGGTTCCAGGGCGTATAAGTGTCTGAGATTACGACAGTCCTTGTTGAATTGGATGATTGCTTGTGGCATGGTTAACTTCTGGGTTATTCCTGGAACTCATTTACAGCAGCATGTAATGGAGCAAAGGGGAAATGAAATGTGTCGTTCAAGAATACAATGCACTGCCTGGACTAGAAATTGAAACCCTGATCTTACAAATTGGAAGTGCAACACCCTCACCATTCTGCCATGCAACTTGTTATATACACATTACTCTACATAAATCGATACAGTTTCTGTATATTTTATGTATTTGTACATGTTGGGTTGTGTATTTTTTTTTTACTTGTTTCAATTATTTGACTGTGGCCATGCTGGGGCACCACTTTGAAGGGTTTTAGTCAAATGTTTCAACCCCAGTACTTATTTTTGTTTAGAGTCTGGTACTTACTCTATTGGTTTCTTTTACTGAACTGCTAAGTTATGGGGGATGTAAACACACCAGCATTGGTTGTCAAGCGGCGATAGGGGACAAACATAGACACAAAGACACACACACACACATACATATATATGACAGACTTTCAGTTTCTGTCTACCAAAGCTTTGGTCAGCCCAAGGCTATAGCAGAAGACACTTGTCCAAGGTGCTGCACAGTAGGACTGAACCTGGAACCATGTGGTTGGGAAGCAATCTTACCATACAGCCACGCCTACGTCATTCCGTAGGCATGTGTTATTGTTATTATAAAAACTTTTTGTTTTTAGTCCCCCCTATTCATGTCCCCTTATTTTCTGTTAATAAACTATATTTGCCGATTATACATTAAAAGGTATTGGCATGGCTATGTGGTTGAGAAGCTTGCTTCCCAGTCAGGTGGTCTCAGGTTCAGTCCTACTGTCTGGCATATTGAGCAAGTATCTTCTATTATAACACTGAGCTGATCAAAGCCTTGTGAAAGCATTTGGTAGACGGAAACTGAAAGAAGCCTGTCGTGTGTGTGTGTATTCTTTTGTCTTGACATCAAATGATGGTTGTAAACAGGCATCACTGTTATACAAGTAGTGCTGTTTGTTCCCAATTGTCTGTGAGAAACATATCTTGCTTGGAAACCAGTGAGGGTTGACAATATGAAGGGCAAAGTGATAGCATGTTGTCAACTTAATGTGACAGTCCCATGAAAGGAAAGAATGCTACCATTATTTAGCCCTAGGAAACACTGTTTCCTTTGTTCTTATGTTTTCAAAGTGGAGACTAGCACCTCCACCAAGCAAAGCCAGCACCCAGAGACTAGTTTCAGAGTCATTGCTCATCATCAGTCTGGAGTAGCATGGCTTGCTACCTGGAGATGCCTATCTGCCTTTGAAAACATATATATTCCAAGTGAAATACATCCACTGATTTTGAAAATAGAAATAATACATTTCTAAATCTCTCAGAGAAATTTATGAAGTAGCAGCACGATAGAGTGATGGTATGTTGTCAACTTAATGTGACAGTCCCATGAAAGGGAAGAATGCTGCTGTTATTTAGCCCTAGGTGGAGGTGCTTGACTCCATTTTGAAAACACAAGGGCACAGGAAAAGTGTCGAGTCCAACAGGGAACGGTGTTTCCTAGGGCTAAATAACAGTATCATTCTTCCCTTTTATGGGACTGCCACATTAAGTTGAAGACATACTATCACTTCATCATGCTGCTACTGCATAAATCTCAATGAGAAATTTAGAAATGTATTATTTCAACAGGAAGGGCATCTCCCATTTTAGAAAATCTGCCTCTGTGAATTCTGTCCAACCCATACAAGCATGGAAAAATGATGATGATGATTGTTAATATGCATAACGATCCATGGTTACTGAGAGCAATATAATATGGAACATAGCAGGCTTACTGAGGAGAGTGTGATGCAGTTATTAAGCAGAGCTTGGTGTGATTATGAAACAGGGCATCGTGTTTTTACTGAGTTGGACATGATACAACTACTGAGCAAGATACACATTTCTGCACATTCTCTCTCTTAAACTATATATGCACACATATAGTTATATACACCTATGTACACACAAGACACTTATGCATCTTACTCTTTCTCTCTCAGTTAAAAGGAACTTATAAGCAGCCATCTTTTTGTGTACTTGTTTATTTTTATTTCAAATAATTTATTAATTTATTTTTAATTATCTAAGCCTTGTCCTACTTAGCTAACAAACTCCTCCATTTATCAAGAACTCATTTGAAGCATTTAATTTTATATTTAAATAATTTATAATCATGGATCACTTTCCAGCGGTTGGTGGAAGAAAAATATTGCTGTCTCTCTCTCTCTCTCTCTCTCCTCTCTCTCTCTCTCTCTCTCTCTCTGATTTTATTTTATTTTATATTCTGTGGACGCTCATTTTTTATATCAGAGTGGTGGTGGTGGCAGTGGCAGTAGTGTTTGTTGTTGTTGTTGTTCTCCTTGAAACTGGGGAATAACCCAGGTCAGGCCAACATTGCTTGAACAGATTAATAGCAGTGAGGAGGTAACTAACTGAAGGTGAAATAAACATCAGATATCCTTTGCTCCATGCAGAAACTGCATGGAGCTATTTGAGAGATATTGCAAGCTCTCCTTCTGCTGCTGATTAAACCCAATACTGTGCCAGAAACCCTTCTGTATCATCAGGTATCTCAAGGTCACAAGCTTTTCACCCCTTGGCCTGTACACTTCACTCATGTGGGGCAACAAGGAATGGATTAGCCTTTTCCTGCAGAATGGTTCCTTCTGCAGTTCCTTGTCACCCACAGTTACCTTGAGCTTGTTTCAGCTGCTATACCTATCTCCTTGGTGACTGTCTTCAGTTGTATGAGCTTTAAACCAATCTTCTGCTGGAAATAGCAGACGGATCTTGTGGGAAAGCTCCAAGTCCTGCTGTTTGGCTTCCTTCAGATGACCTTGGCGGAATTTGAACTCGGAACATAAACCAACAATCACTTATTGCTTCCAGTATGTTTCTGTTTCCTTCACAGCTTTCTGGCGCTTCCACTTACTGCCATTCTTTACAGCCATCTTGGTATATCTCTGGCTGGTTTGCTCAGTTGTTTTGAGCATTCTGCTAATTATGCGAATGTTGTGGGTTTGAGCCCCATACTTTTTGTATTCATTTTTATTTTCTTTAGGGCCTTATAAAAAGCACTGGTGCTGCTGCTGCCATGTATAAGGCACCCAGTGCACTCTGTAAAATGATAGGTGTTAGGAAGGGCATCCAATTGTAGAAACCTTTCCAAAACAGTCAGTGGAACCCGATGTAGATCCTGGCCTTACCAGCTCCGTCAAACTGTCCAACTCTCATGTCAGCATGGTAGACATGTGATGGTGGTGGTGATGATGATGATCTGGCACCAAGGCAGAGTGAATTGTGGGAACGCATTCTCTATTTTGCCTGTTCTTAATAACGCAGGGGAATCTAAAAATACCCACTGCCCTTTTTTTTTGTCTTTTTTTGCTTTGCTGCAGAATCCTGCTGAAGTCACCTTTCCCTTTCATGTTTCTCTTCATCTTACTCTTTTGGCTCCATGCGAAACATATGGCACCAGCAGAGTTCCATCTGTGTTGGTCTTTTGGCAACAGATTGCAGTTGTCTCCAAGTGTAATCACCTGGCAATGCTTCAGTTTCTGTGAACTTTGGTCCATATTGTTTTTGGTTTGCCATGCTTCCATCTCCCTTGGGGGTGTCCATTAGAGGGTTTTGTTTGCCTTATAATGTTGGAAGCATTACAAGGTAGACCCTCCATTTTCCTCCTCTTGTTCTGGGTTTCAATCGATTCCTGGTTCACCTGCTTCCCACAAGGCTTTGTTTGTGAGTCTGTCTTAATGTACCAGTGCAATACCTAAGGTTGAATTACTCAACCAACCCCTCATCCAAGTTTCTGGTCTTATGCTTATGTTAGAAACTATTTCTGGTTTCTAACTTCAGCAGATCTGTGATTAAAGACTTTAGAGATGTCAGTCTCCTATCTTTTATTTATGTGCAAAGAACACAGAACCATATTTTCCAAAGTCTCCTTTTTCCAAGGTGTTTGAGTGTTATATGAGAGAGATTTGGTTGCTATTTCTAGCCTGTTAAGTGACCCTGTAAAAGCTGTCCTTATTATTTGATGTCAAGTTAGAAGAATCAGTGAAGTGCTGGACTCCATTCTTTTGCACTCTGAGTTCTGTTACTATTGCAGTTGACTTTGATTTTCATCCTTGGTTGTATTGGGTTGGTTGGGGAGGGGGGGAGGTGAGCAATGAAATGAGTACTTATTACATTTTAAGGGTTGTGTCGACCAGCTGTGCCTTCTCCACTCAAAATGGTTACTTTGCAACCAAGTGGTTCCAAGTTCAGTCTCACCAAGCAGCAGCACTTTATTAATAATCTTCCATCCATAATCTTGTCAGCAAAATTTGGTAGACGGAAACTGTACAGAAGCGTTTTGGACTTAAATATAATTATTGTCAGTGACAGCATTTCTTCATTTGTGATTGCAGGGAAGTCTCTATAAATGAAGTTAATCCATTCTGGAGTCTTGTTCATTAGCCATATTATTCGTTACATCAGTAATTGAAATACATATAAGTAGAAGTAATCTATTCAAAGCTGCAACCAAACTCTACATAGAGGCATGAAATGGTGTTTTTTTTCTCATCATCCTTCCATCAGTAACAAATGCATAAAATACCTAAGCATATAAATAAGTGTATGTTTGCATGCGTGTCTGTTTTTCTCTTTGTCTAAACATGTTTGCAATAATTGTAAATGAACTGTTTATGTTTACATGTATATTTGGCTTCAACTTGTCTGTAATTCTTTATGAAGGGACGTCTGGGTTGACCGTTGTTTCATAGACAAGGAAAATCCTAAAGCTGTAGAATAAAATGATATCCCTTACTTGAAAACAAAGATTAGTGACAGGAAAGACCTGGCTGTAAAATCCTGTTCCTAATGAAATATCTGTCCGAATCCAGGCCAGCATGGGAAAATGGATGCTGAACAAATGAAGAAATACATAAGGAATAAATCAATAAAGTAATAATGCCTGTAAATAAATGTATCCTACTTGAGTGTAGCAAAGTGTTGAGGATGCAAAGAAAAGGTAGAGGAGGAGGACATTAATGAGAAAAGGTTGGAGGAGAAGTGCCCTCCTTCATAGACATCTTGTGTACACATTCTTCTGGTTCTTCTGAATGGTCGAAGATTATCTTCTTCCTAAAAAAGGCATCCAGGGTTGATTGCTTCCAAAAGTTAGGCCATTACTTGAATGGCACATTACTGTGCCATTGAAGTGATTCAAGCCCAGCTCCACAGCAGCTCTGTCAGGGACATATTCAATGGTTAATTTAGAGATTTTATTCCAACAACCAGACAAATCTCTGTGATACTAAGTAAGAATATTTTCCTTTCCAGATTCCTGGAATTTCTCAGACTGACAACTTCTTGCACAATAGGGTCCTACCAAAGTTTCTTAGAAGCATGTTCTCAGGCTACAGTGACCACCTAGTGGCATGCAAACAGCACACTGAAACTGGTTTCCAAGCTTCCCTGCATCAGCAATATTAAACTGACTTTTCCAAGGGTCAGTGGCCTGAAAACATTTTCTAAAGAGAGCCTTTATAGAGTTTTTTTTTTAATATTAGAAATGGCTTACTGGTCCTTTGGACCAGAGAAAGGAAGTTGTGTTGGGAGGCAGGAAAGGCACTTTTACAAATCTGATCTGTTCCAGTAATTGGTCTATCAAAATATGGAAGGTAGGCTGGGATATTATATATGACCAAAAGGGCATTGAGGAGAAGATTATTGTCCCTAAGGTATTCATGCACAGTAGGGCCAAACACTTCAAACAACCACTCAGTGAAAAGATTCTTAGTCATCAAAGCCTTGTAATTCAGCTGCCAGAAAACATCAAGATGATTCTTATGAATGTTTTTGAATTCTTGGGAAGTGGGATTAGGTTCCTGAATGGTAAATGGGGGAAGATTTTAGCTTACAAATCCTCAGAAGCATTTGTATAGAAAGTAAGGTCAGCTGGTCTTTCATCACTTTGTGGCCTTGCACAAATTCTCTAATATGACTTGTGTTCTATGAGGCATAGAACCAGCCGTATTTTTTTTTAAATAATAGAGCTGATATTTTTTGTTTTGTAAACCAGCTGGTGTTTTATCTTGGTTGTGAAACAAAGCTACCCTTGTCACTGATGTTTAAAAGCACAATGTGGTACTCATGAGTTGGTTTAGTGTTTGCAGTAGCAGACTCACCACACCTCACAATGGCATGGAATCTGGTAAACCAGTTCTTCGAAGCAAGAAAATTCAGTACTCATAGTATCACTTCCACTGGCAGAATTCACTCTAAGATCATCAGACAACTGTTTGGCTTCTGCACAAATTATCGCTTCACTTGTGCCAGTGGTTCCCAAATATTTTCGGGTTGCTGCCCCTTTGACACCCAGGCCACATTCCCAGCACTCCCACTCCAACTAGCCATCACAACCATAAACATCTTTCTGAAGCAAATTCAAAGCAACTGTATTTAACAAATAATACTTAACCTAATTTTGATGCAGAAGGCTTTCCATCATTGTAATGGATTCAGAAGAACTTGCAAAACCTCTGAGTAGCAAAGCATCTCTGATGTTTATTTCACCTATAAAATATAAAGATTTGCAAGTTATATGAAATGCGTACTTGGGTATTTGCAGCCACTTATATGCATGCATAGTTTATTTGTGGTTTGTTGTTTGAATTTCAGCTTGTTGGTTGAATATAATTTTCTTCAGAAAAACTGTTCACTCACTATACAATTTGTTCATTTAGGACACCATTCATGCATGCTCTCTCAGCACATATTAGACATGTTGCACAGTCCACTCGTAGTTTGTTGTTACAATTTCAGATTGTTAACCAAATGCGGCCCCAATCACTCATATATGCGTGTTATCTGCTTATGATTCATTGATCAAATTGCAGCTTTCCATGTAAGTTTAGTTTTCTTCAGACAAACCATTCATTGTGCTTAATATTTCTGATGACTGACATAACTGATCATTGCACAAAACAGTGCACAAGCTGCATTTGATGGTCAGATTTAGATGTAGTTGGCTTTGCTGAATTTCTCGTCTTTCTCATTTCTTCAATTCATTTCTATAGGATTTTTACAAACTGTTTTACAGTAGTTGAAATGCACATTATTTGCATTTGACGGATATTTGTCCTCATCTTGTTTGTTGTCATGGGGAAATTTCGAACCACTATGCCATATGCCCACAGGTATATGGCGTATTGGTTAAGAGCGTGGGCTACTAACTCCAAGATTCCGAGTTTGATTCCAGGCAGTGACCTGAATAATAATAATAATAATAATAGTAATTATAATAACATCGAAAAATACCTTAGGAATAAGAACCCAGGTTCAAAATTTCCCCAAGACACCGGATGAAGGCTGGAGGGTATATCAGCCAAAATGTTGTGTTAACAACAAACAAGATGAGGACAAATATCCGTCAAATGTAAATAATGTACATAATTCCTCATATTTTAAATATAAAACTGTACTAGTTGAAATGGTTTCTCTGTGGAACTTGCGATCTGTTGCATGTTTTCCCCAGGTCTTTGGGTTGCTGTTGGTTTTCTTCATATTCTTAGTCTAGATTTTCCAGTCTCAGTGTTGAGGTTCAAGGTTTCCTCCAAAGTATTTTTCTTTCAAATCTCCATTGGTGATTGTCTATCATAAGTGTTTCTCATTCTTCAACTTACGCTCTTTCCAACTTGGCATCAACCAGTTTCTGTGCAACACTCTTATGCAAATAATACAGCCCTTTACTTTTTATGTCACTATCCACTCACAGCCCACACACCTCACGACTGATGTGCGCTAACCCCATGAGTAATGTCATGCAATGACGATGTGACCACTTAGTCTCTTGCAACTGCATCAAGACACACTGAATGTTTGCAGGTATTGTGCAAAATACAGGTACAACTTACATAAAAATACTGCTCCCATCTGAGTTACACATGAAGGCATTGTTGACTGCATACTCCCCTAAAAGGTCATTGACTTGCACTTACCAATACATGTAATAAGGCAGCAAATTGGCAGAAATGTTAGCAGGACGGACGAACTGCCTGGCTGTATTTTGTCTGCTGTCTGCCGTTAGGTTTTGAATTCAAATTCCGCCGAGGTCAATTTTGCCTTTCATCCTTTCGGGGTCGATTAAATAAGGATATTTGTCCTCATCTTGTTTGTTGTCATGGGGAAATTTCAAACCACATTGGGGTCAATGCCCTTGTCTGTCCCCTCTATGTTTAGGCCCTTGTGAGCAATAAAGAAATAAATACATGTAATCCCACCTATTGGTTGTATCCTCCATCTTATTCTTCTTGTGTTACTACAAAAGTCTTGACTCTTGAACTAGGCTAGTTGTAAACTATATCCATTCTTCTTGTAATTCCTATTGTGCTTCACTCATCAAAACCCTACACCAAATACTCCCAGAACTACAACTCTCTGGAACATTTTTGCAGAAATTTAAGATGATCATTAGCTGATTTGACCTCTCCAGTCTATGAAGGCCTCCAAAGGTCACAGTGTTGGATTAAGAACCAAAAATATATGAGCATGGCTGAGCTTGAATGGAAACTGAAATGAAAGTGAGGTAAGAATGAAGGATCAATAATTAGAGAAGTTTGGTGCCTTGGAAATAGAAAATATATTTATTGGTTAGGGACTTGAGTGAAACAATGTATAAAACCTAAGCAGGAGCAGAGTTCTTACAAGAACCCTTTTGATTTGAACTGTGTTTTCTAATAACAGGGTTGGTTATCTACTAATTACTATACCAAGAGAAATATCATTATCTGTTCTGGAAGCAGACGTTAAATGGTGATGATGATAAGAAAATAAAATGGTGCAGATTCTATCATGCAATTTTCATTGTTCTTTAGTTCCTTCGAACTACTTCTTTTCAAGTTTTCTCCTACCACAGCTAAATCCACAACACTTTCTCATGCCTTATGCATCATTAATTACCATTTCATGTCCAAATCAATACACTCATGGAAATTATTGGTTGATTGGAAATTATGATGTAATGGACTCCAACAATATCGACAGAATTTGAATATGGTTAGGGCAGCGAGGTGGTTGTGGGTTTCTTATGAAAAGGAGGAGAAAGGTATGTTTATTAGTTGACGGTTGGTTACCTGCAAGTCAACAATAATGGTGCTAAGGAAGACGTTATCTGTTATGCAAAAATAAACAACTAAAATGGCACAGATTTCACCATAATATAAGTTTCCTACTGTTTAAGTTCTCACCAGAAATATTACTTGGAGGGTTTGGGTATCAGGCCTGAGGAATTGAAAATGAGAGACAGATGCTTAAAAGTAGATCGTTATACTACAGAGAAGACATACCTGCAGGCACTTTACCAATTGTTGGGTAGTGGTGGCAGTAGTAGAATAATAGTAGTTGTCATAGTAATGTAATAATGATAGCAGTGTTAGCAATAGCAGTTATAGTGAAAAGTGCCTTAGTGTGGAAGGAAAGTTTCAGGTCTCTTGAGTGTTTGACCTGGTTTCATTTCCCAGTTGTTGTTAATTTCACTTCAGCTATATTGTTACTATGCACTGGGGAAATGTATGAATATTATCAATTCCCAAGTCCCCCCCACCCCACCGAAAGAAAAAAAAACCAACAAGTTTCATGACTACTTGCAGAAAGTAACAGGATATCACTCCAGTGTAGCAACACTTTGAGAAAGTTGGATGGAATCATAACAACTACAGCTGAAAACTGATATTCTCCAAAACAAATACATGTAGTAGTAGTAGTTGTTGTTGTATCTGTTGTGCTTTAGTGAGGTATTTATCTTGTAGTGGACACCCGTTTGGGAGGAGTTTAATGAAATATAAGATGGATCTTGTTATGATTGCTGTTGTTGCTTGCATCAGGGTCTGGTATTGGAACTGAAGGCAAAATAGACAAAGAGGATTGGGTCCCTTGTCTAGGGCCAACCATTAGGGTAGCATTCAATTGTTCCCATCAAACTCTTTGGAGGATTTTGGTCTGGAAAGGATTTTCCTTTGCTTTTTTCCAGAGGACTTCAACTCAACATTGCAATCTAATTTTAGTAATTTCCCTGCTTCTTACCATATTCACATTTACCTACCTGCACATGGCACCTGTTTACAGCTAGGTAGACTGAACCAAGTGTCATGGCTTTGTTAAAGTGCAGAGCAGCTTGGGTTACAGTGACACGAGCTCAGGTCATTATTCTGTAATTTGACCTTTTTTGATAGTATCCAGTTGCAACAAAAATTGCTATATTTATGTCATTCAGCCAATGGTCAGACCTGTTATTAGAAGTACTCCAGCTCTGACCATTCTATCCTATTTTGCAGATGCAATGATTCCAGGGCAGCAGCATCCCTTTAGCATTCTGATTACTCTGTCAAATGGAATGCTCATTTTCCATTCTTTCGAATTAATCAGGCATTATCTTGTAGTTTTCAGATTCCGATGATGTGAGTGTTTATTTTTCAAATGGCATTGTAGGATAGGTGTGAAAGGCCAAATCTGACCAGTTTGAACATTGTGAAAGGTAGATTATTTTGGCCAGATATGGTTGGTTTAAATGATAAAGGGTTATACTACAGTGTGTTCTATTTTTTTAAAGATGGTAAGATGTGATTCCTGGTTTATTTGGATGTTGTTCCTAGCAGATCATGTGACTGTACAGAGGCTTCCTTTTAGAAATTTCAACTGGTACTACTACTATTACTACTAGTATTGTCTGTTGGCTGGGACATTTAATATATTTCCTAGACGTGACTAGTGTTTGGTGATGAATGTGGTTGTTGCCCTGGAATTTGGTAGCTGAAACCAGTTCACTCTACGTGATTTCCACTTCATTTTTGTGATGCTCTAAAGTAGAAGACAAGTTTCCATGCAAGAAGTCTGCAGTCTGGTTCCAAATCTAAGTTGCAGCTGTTTTACTTATTAATGTCTTTGCGAAAGGCAAGTGTGTTACACTGCCACCTTATTTGGCCTTGTACTTAACTGGAGAAAGCAATGAGAAATCACTCCAGTGTTAGAGACAGAATACGTTTTTGTCCAGAAACATAATTGTTAGTAGTATTTATACTTTCATTATTGAAGTGGGTTTGTATGTGCCACATTTCTGGTAATAACATAATTTCCTCAGGCTGATAACTTCTGTTAAGGCTCATAGAATAAAAATAAGATATTTTTTTGTTAATGCCAGAATATGCAGAAGATATTGCAGGTGAGAAGTGTCATCTATCTCAACAACCTGACACCTGAAACAGAAACTGGTATTTGAAGTAAGTACTAATGCACATGTTAGTGCCATGCTATAAGAAACTAGCATGACAATATTGTCTAGCTGTAACTCTAGTATTCGTTACCATTATTTGTCTGGTGCCAAAGTAGATTTGCTACATTAATATTCATAAGCTAGTTTTAGTGTCTTCCTTTTTGATTGGTATGATCAATATACTAGCGTTTGTTGAGTCTAAATGACATACCAGTGTTTAATTAATGTGGTTAATGTACTAGTGTTTGATTGATGGATTTAATGTATTATTAGTGTTTGATGAATGTAAATAATAAACTAGTGTTTGGTGTCAGTGATGTACCAGTGTTTGGTGAATGCGATGCATTAGTATTTGATTGTTATTAGATCTGGAATCCAAGGAAATTGATGGCAGTTGGCATGGACAAAAGTTAATCCATAAAAATTGGCAGAAAAATAGATTTCAGTGAGTTGATTTACTTGTGGGGAGTGAAAAACCCAACATTTCGGACATTTCTTCTTCTTTGGAGAGAAGGAACAAATGTTCAAAATTGCCAATCAATCTACTGTTCTTTTTTTTCCTGCAGACTTTGGCTGTAATGAATGGCAAATTCAAAATGCCAGCCAATTTTAAAGAAAACAAAACAAACTAAAACCTGAAATGTTATTTATTGTTCTCAAACAATGGGTTTTTTTTTAATGATAATAGTTCTTGTTATACCAGCTTTGTAGCTCTTTGAGATGTCTCTTGGAAACTCAAAGTGTGAAATAGATCTTAAAGTGTAAAAGGTTATTTATTAACCAAGCAGTCAACTCTTTGCTGTAAATAACAAGTATGTTGTACACCAAGTGTGAAATTATCAAAAACTCACTCCTCTTTCCTGTTACACTGCTTATTACATTAATAGTTTGAATGTCAACATTGATAAATATTTGTTGTTGATGATAATAAAAAGATAAGGAATGACAAGTAGGGGAGGGTGGAGGGGGCTGGTGTTAAGCCTACTTAACCCTAATATTTAGTAGGTTGTTTCATCTACTTAACCTTAACACTTATTGGACACTTGGTCCACTTAACAGTGAGGTGGGGGTCGGTTCACAGCAGATTTGATCTACTTAAACCTTAGTACTTGAGGGACTCCCTGTCTGTTCCACCCAAACACTTTTCGGTTGTGTTGGTCGTACTTGGGCTGATCTATTAATCATAATTGTTAACTAGATTTCACAGTGGAGACCAGATTTTCCATTTTGCTTCTCTAATGTCATTCACAACTCCTTGTCTTAGTGTTTGTCGTTTCACTCTTCTTTACTATGTTCAAGGGACTTTTTTTTTAAGAATTATTTTTTCAATTCCATGAAATGTGTGTGTATACACACACATATACACGCACAAAAGCATCACTGATGTTACGGCAACATAAGGTTACATGATTTTACACTGAAGGATATTGTCAAGTAGAGCCACTAATTTCGGGATACAATCTGTAATTTTGCCCTTACAGGAACTTGGATAAATTCTAACGATTTGATAAAAAAAAAAAAAATTACAATGCATTTCTATGCATTACTATAAACACATTGACTGAATATTTGTGTGTTTGTGTATATTTTCTTGGGTCACAGGGAATCTCTTTCATTTTCTCTCTCTCTCTCTATGTGTGTGTGTGTATATATATATATATATATATATATATATTATATATTATTATTATTATTACTTAAAACACTTTGATTTGGCCCCAATGTGACTTAATGTGATTTTGTCGGTTTCTGTAAGAAAGAAACCGACAAAATGTTAAGTCGCATGGACACAGCAAGAACAATATGACCATCATCACCACCAACAATGTCTCCAATGTACAACCAATACCACCATTACTAAAAACCCACCAGCTTTTGAATAACCAACTGACAACAATATTAATTGTATCAGCATGTCTGTAGCTACATATGTTGTATGTTAGCACATTGGTGTATGTAACTGTGGAGATTTTATAGCTCAAGTTAGAGGTGCAAGGGACAATGTGCCCTTGAATCTGTTAACCCTTCAACTAATTAATCACACAGTATTTCAGCCTTCCTTATTCCTTCAGTTTCATCTTTTCATTTCCTTTCTTACATCCATTGGAATAAGAATGTTTTTGCTCTCCTCAAACAGTTCTTTCCTGGTGTTATTTTATTTCTGCTTCTGTTGGACTTACTTGCAATTCAAAGTTCTCAAGTGGAATTGAATTCAGTTGTGTGAAAAAGAACCATAAAAAGATTATACTGGATATATAACTTGATGTTTTAAGAAGGCTTGATGTGGGAGAGAATAAAAATCAGTGATGTAGCTGAAACATTAAAGCTTGCCACATCTACAGTGAGAACAATTTATGATAATGGAGAGACAATTAAGCCAAGTACTCAAGAGGTTACTCTGTTAACTGCTTGGACCTTATTTTTCATAGACCTGTGTATTGCTTAAAATTGGATGACTCTTGGGTGCATGAATTGAGGATCAGATAGAACACATTGTGCTAATAACCAGTATTAAAAAAAAAAGGGAGGCCAAAAGTTTCTGTGACAATTTGTAGAAAAAGGGAGATGACCTACAGATTTAAGAAATAATTTTTTGTAACTAAACACTTTCAAACTTTGGACACTGGTAGAATGTGTCATATAAAATATCTTTTACTCTTAGCATTTTTGAGAAAAACTTATATTTACAAAGTTATTTCACGTTAAAGTTCTCGTAAATCAGTAATTTCAACCAATCAATGACGTGTATTCAGCTGAATAAAATTACTGCTATTTTTGTCAACAAGAACTTCCAGTGGTGTATATTTCATTTGTCACTGTTATTTATGACAACCCTAGCCCCAAAACCTTAACCCTAACCCTAAAACCTTAAAGCTAAAACCAGTACAAACTCTCGAATGATGTCATAAATAACAGTGACAAATGAAAAAAACACTGCTGATAATTGTTGTTGACAAACAACGGCAGTAATTTTATTCAGCTGAATACACGTCATTGATTGGTTGAAATTACCGAAATACTTTAATGTGAAATAACTTCGTAAATATAAGTTCTCCTCAAAAAGCTAAGAGTAAAAGATGTTTTATATGACACATTCTACCAGTGTCTGAAGTTTGAAAGTGTTTAGTTACAAAAAATTATTTAAAAATCTGTTGGTCAAAAGGTAAAGGTCCAAAGCTTGTAATGAAAAACCTTTTCTGGTTATTGAAGGCTACCTTGAAAAGTTAAAGAAGCACTTGAATTTGTACAACATGAAACGATTGGTGAAGTTGCCTGTGCCGATACACAGGCTGCTACTAATTATTCTGAGCAATAGAAAAAGAATAGAAAAACGAAAGTGTCTATTAAATGGGGCTACATACCCTAGAAAGTATACAGTGCTGATGGCATTGCTCTTTTCTGGAAGTGTGTGCCTACGAGAACTTCTATTTCTCAAAAAGTTAAAAACCCAGGATTTAAAACTTGCAAAAATATCCGATACTTCTTCTGGGAAGAAATGCTGCTGGTGATATAAAATAAAAACTCCTACTAATGTGTCACTCCAAAAATCCAAGGGATTTCAAGGGTTATACAAAAATAAATTTATGTCTGTGCTGCTCTTCAAATAAGAAAGAATGGGTAGGAAAGAGCTTTTCTGAAAAGTGCTGTACAAACATAATTTGTCCAGGCATATTTCCAACAAAGAATGGCTCCTTTTAGACAACCCACCAAACCACCCAGTGAACTTAGATTAACTTTCTGGTTATGTGAGAGTAGAATGTATATCCCCAAGAATACAACTTCTTTGCTTCAGCCAATGGATCGAGGGGTGATAGTTAACTTCAATGCATATTATCTGAGAAGAACAATTAAACAGCTAATGAAGGCAATTGTTAGAGACTTCTGGAAGAAGTTCAACACAATAAATGGTGTGGATAATATAGCCGAGTCATGAAATGAAGTGAAACCTTTAACTTTGAATGGTGCTTGAAACCATATTTGGCCAGACTGTATCTCTGACATGACAAGTTTTCCTCAAACAGAAATTCAGAAAGATATTGTGACACTTGCAAAGGGTGTTGGGTTTGAAGAAGTCATTGAGTATGATGTGGTTGAGTTGCTAGTATCCTCATAGAGAACATTTATCTAATGAGATAATGCTGTTCAAACGAGAATATAATTGAGAATACAGAAATTTTTTCAACACAATAAAGAATATTTGGGCTTCACTGAGGCAATAACAAGTGACTGAGACCTTTGGAGATATGTGATGTGCTTCAGAAGACTTGGCAAGCCAAGTGAGACCATAACCTGTGGCCTATGCCAGTGCTGTATAACCAGCCCATTTAAGAGTACCCTTCAATCATTGGACAATAAACTATGCTTGTAAAGACCTGTTGAGGCAAGTGAAATCGCTGTTGTGGTCGATGACAATACTGCCTGATTGGCACCCATGCCAGTGGAACATTAAAAGCACCATTTGAGTGTGATCCTTGGCAGGACTGCTGACTGCCTCCCGTGCCAGTGGCATGTAAAAAAAGCACCATTCAAGCGTGGTCGTTGCCAGTGCCGTTGGACTGACTCCTGTGCAGGTGGCATGTTAAAAGCACCATTTGAGTGTGGCCAATACCAGTACTGCCTGACTGCCCTCATGCTGGTGGCATGTAAAAGCACCTACTACACTCTCAGAGTGGTTGGCATTAGGAAGGGCATCCAGCTGCAGAAACTTTGCCAGATCAGATTGGAGACTGGTACAACCTTCTGGCTCACCAGCCCTCAGTCAAATCGTCCAACCCATGCCAGCATGGAAAGCAGACATTAAACGATGATTATGATGATGATGAAGATAACGTTTGGCACATAGGGAAAGGTCTTTAAGTTTTTAGTGATAACGACCTGCTGGTGAACGTAACATAAAAATTACAAGAACAATTTATAATGAGTTCAGTTCCTATACTTGGCTGTCCAAAGAAACGATGTGCCACAAACATGGAGTAACATCAGTTTGTCAGTTTATAACATGAAAAATCAACAGTAAAATTAATTTCATGTTATGAAATTTGATGCTAAGGCAAGTTTTTCAGGAAAGTATTGCTTCCATAATGCAGAGTAGGAATGTGGATTCCAGGTTGTGTATGTGTATACCATCATCATCATCATCATAATTTTTTAACTGTCCATATTGGATGGGGTTTATTGAAGCAAATTTTTTACAGCCAGATGCCCTTCCTGTTGCCAACCCTTACCTGGTTCCAAGCAAGCTAATATTTCTCCATAACCAGACATGTTTATGCAAAATATCGGAAATGAATGATTTCCATTCTTTTACTACAATCATTTGATGTCAAGTCAAAGAGACAAACACATACATCCAAGCCTTCATGTGTCTTCATCCACCTGCAGAGAGTATTGCCTGTCACACAGTTATGAGTCCAATGATGCATATGTTGGTGGAGGGGCTTTGGTTGTTAACCCCACCCCCCACAATAATCATCATCATCATCATAATGTATAAGGTAATTATATTCCAACAAATAATGGAGTCTGTGAGGTGGGGGTAGTCAGTCATTAGCATCTGGTGGGCTTTTGGTGATGTTAACATCTATAAAACATCTGAATATCTGTATTCATTGATCCACATCAAAGACTGAATGGATGAAATAATCTCAAGTCTGGATATCTAATCTTGGTTACTTAGCTTTAACAAACATATATCAAATTCTGTACACACTTCTAACATAGTTGTGTACTAGCGTATTTTTTTTCTTTTTGTACTATGAAATAACACTACTGATATGTGTGTGTGTGTGTGATCATCATTTTGATGTCCATTTTCCATGCTTGCATGGTTTGGACAGAGATTATTGAGGCAGATTTTCAACAGCTGGATACCTTTCCTGTTGCCAACCCTTGTTTCTAAGGAAGGTAGTATTTCTTCATGGTCAGGCACATACTTGGCTATGTGGTCAAGAAGCTCAGTTCACAGTCATATGGTCCTGGGTTCAATCCCACTGCATCGCATCTTGGGCAAATATCTTCTACTTTAGCACTGTGCTTGTGATTGGATTTAGGAGGGAGAAACTGTCGTGTGTGTGTGTGTGTGTGTGAGACCCTATTTCCCCTCTACTCTCTCTGCTCTGCCAAGTACTTCCCTCCACATCTCACCCCCTGTGACTCTTTTCTGTCTATGGCACTACTCTGTTGCTGCAATCACCTGAGAGCAGAATAGGCATGTACCACATCCCCTCCCTTTTGGTTGCCTTTCTGTCTGCCCCTAGAACCATTCTCATCTCTCATTATCTTCCCTGCCCACCAATCAACTCCTTTCTGGGCCTTCAGCCATTGCTCTCTCTTTCTCTCCTCTCTTATGCTCCATCCTTAACACCTCTCTTATCCTTCAACCACCCTCAATGCCCTCACATATCCACCATAGCCTCCACCTCCCCCACTGAACTACTATATTTCTCACCATAGTTTGCTACTGTCACCTCTTTCCCATCTCTGACCATCTCCCCCTCACACTTTCATGTTACATTTCCCTCTCACCCTATCCAATCTCCCAACCCACTTATATTCACCCTACCTTTAGGGTACAATGAGGATGACACATCTCCACCACTATCTCTTTCTCCCAAACCCTATCTTTTCTCTCCTTGTTTTCCGGCTGGAGTAGCCATGTGCAAGACACCTATTCTCTGTCTCTCTATTACACTTCAAGTTCCCAACTGGTACAAAACTGCAATACCCACCTCATATATATATATTAGTCTGAGCAGCTCTATGTGTGTGGCAAGCCTGGACCTTCCAAATCACAAATACAGTCCATCTGATGGTATTTTATATAGGTTTTCCTCTACCCTGTTGTACTTATAAAAAATTGGTTCAACTTAAGTTTGCGGATGAAAACACTTGCCCAAGGTGCTACATAATTCTTAAACATACGAACAAATATACAAATACATATTCTTCATATAAATATTGTCGATTGGAGCTTAATGCTGCTCTATTTACCAGTGATGAAGTTCTTAAGTCTGCAGATGGATGTTTTAGTTTGAATACACCAATGGTTTTGAGATAATTAATTAATTAGATTTTTTTTGCTTTATGGTTCACAACAATGGCTAAATACCATTAAGAATGGATGCGAGTTTGGTTCCACTCTGTCTATTAATGTATCCAAATGCATGCATGCACACACACACACCACACACACACACACACACACACACATGTATGTATGTATATATTTCTAATTCTACACGTATCATGCTCGTATGTATGTTCATGGATATATGATGATGTTAGAGTGTATATACATGTATATATTTGTACACACTTATATATTGTGTGTATACATATGTATATATGTCTGTGCTAGTAGGTTTCTCTGCATATGTATCTGTAGATCTATATGTTTGTGTGTGTGTGTGTGTACTTGTGATATTGAATAGTGATTTCCCAGAATCACAAGAATAATGGATAAAATGCTTTGCAGGATTTTGATATTCTAATTTGTTACATTCTGAGTTCCAATCTTGTTGCTGTCTAGTTCGTTTTTCTTCCGGTGGGGGTTTGATAAAGTAAAATAGCAGTCATTGGGATTCAACCCTCTCTCAATCCAGCTGTTGTGTCTTGGATATTCTGCTGGGTCAAGCATGGGTGGTGGTGGTGTTAGGGACCAATAGTCTTTTAGCATGTGAATGTGGCATCCAACCCATCGCATCCTTCTACATCAGCCTCTCTTCTATGTGTGTGCGTTCTTGTTCAGGTTTTAATGTCTGGTAGTTTGTTTTGCTGATTGCTTGCCGACAGTTTTCTCCAAGTAAGACAAGTTCTTTCTTCTTGCTGGGACTCAGTGGGTTATATTTTAATCCTCTGATACTCAAAGCCCAAATTGCAATACAGTTACAACAGAAGGCTCAAGAATATGTCTCTAGCTATTTGTGATTCTATGGACATTTAAAAAAAAAAAAATTGCGAATGGCATAGTGCTTGCTGATAACAAATCATCCAGGATTGTGAATAA
Source organism: Octopus sinensis (assembly GCF_006345805.1). Taxonomy (NCBI): domain Eukaryota; kingdom Metazoa; phylum Mollusca; class Cephalopoda; order Octopoda; family Octopodidae; genus Octopus; species Octopus sinensis. The sequence goes on along the minus strand of NC_043013.1, from coordinate 121,934 downwards.
TTGCTTTAATATATATGAGAACATCATTTAAGTGTGTATATTGTATAAACACTGTGTGTGGTTATTTTCATGGTGCATATGTAACAGTGTTTGTGTGTGTGTGTGCATGCACTGTGATATTTACATATGTAACACAAGTTGGAAGAATCATTAGGGCATCAGATAGATTGCTTTGTAGTAATTATTGTAGCTTTTTGTGTTTTAAGTTCAAATCCTAGAGAGGTCTTCTTTAGTTTTAAATCCTTCTTGGTACCAGTCATATACTGGAGTTAATTCCTCTCTTGATTTCACTCTGTCTCTTACTGGAAGAAGTCAGCTGTAGTCAGACCTGGAGTGTAATGGGCCCTCCTAGGTCCATAAAATGCTAAAGATATGCCAAATGTCATGATGACAGACCTAGAATTCCACCAAGAGTCAAGAAGCCATGGTTAGCTGAGACATATACTTTTATATAATGGTGTATGACTATTTACATGCAGGCACACATGTGGTCAGACCAAGGCCATACACACACATGTGTGTGTAGCCCTGGACTAACCAGAGCCATTTCTAAGTGGATTTGATTGATAGAAACTGAAAGAAGCCTATTGTGCATCTGTGTTTGTGTGTGTGGATGTATATGGATGCTTCCTTTTTTTGACATTGCGTGATAGTTGTGAGTGACACCATCATAAAAGAGGTGTCCTTTGTTTCCAGTCTTTGTCGAGAACCCATCCTCCCAAGAGGAAACAGGTAGGTAAAGGTTGGTGACAGCAAAGGCATCTGGCCATAGAAAATCTGCCTCTCTGTATTCCAACTGACCTATGAAAGCATGGAAAAGTTGATGTTAAACAATGATGATTGATCTTTATGTATATCTGTGTGTGTGTTTGTGTTAGAGCTCAAGGAGAAACTGTTGTAATACAAGATTGCTTTGTTTTATTTGCTGTGTGTATGTGTGTGTATTTGTGTTGTTTTTTTTTTTCACTCTCTGTTTCTTTTTGATATCTAAATATGTTATTAATCCCCTCTCACCTCTGCCCTTCACCACTGCCACCACCCTCACTTCAGCTCGTATTTTGCTGTAACCTAGTGACTTACATATCTATATGCTGTATGGGTGTGTTTTCATAAGTACTTGTGCATGTCTTGTTAATCTGCTATGCCAATTCTCTCCAGAACACTAATGTAAATCGCGTTGATTAGCTAACCCACTCACCTCCCACACTTGCTGAATAGAAAAAAAAAAATTTTTTTTTCTTTCTGTGTTTGAGCTGTAATAGAGAACAGTGGTGAGATGGATGGCCAAATGAAAAAAAAAAAGAAGGAAATACTAATAATAAAATAAATGTAAATATTGTTTAAAACCCAGAGTGGATTTAAGAGATGGTGTTTAACTTTGATTTAGATTGTGTTAAGTAAATGAGATATAAAATCTCTCACTGGTTAGGATGCTAGTCAATTGCAGGTAGCATTCCTATTACTGACAGCTAGGTGAAGCAAGCTAATGCAAGTGGTTTACATTGCAAGTTCAGCATAGAATAAATCAAATAAGACAACAGAATGCTTGTTAATTCAGTAGTGTACCCCCTGGGCCATGTAAATTAGTTTTGGACTACAAAGTTAGAATGTAATTGTTGAAGTACCTCTGATGTTAGAAGCATAGCATTGTGTCTTTTTCTAGAGACTTATTAATGTGTTGATTTAGTTGTCAGACCTTATAAAAGGATGAAGAGGTGAGCCAGTAGGGTTGGTATCCAGTTTGTAGACATCTCTTATATGTAGTATTATAACAGCGAGGAGAAGCTGCTGGCCCTATTGGCCCTATTGTCATGATTTTAAGTTTTCTCTTACAACCATTTCTGTCTTGTTTTACGACTTTTCTGCATTAACTGTTTAGCATTCAGATTCCTTTGTCGAATGCGTAGCTTATTTATTCAAATTGTTTAGAAATAATCCTGGATTATCTCATAGCTTGGAGATTTTGATGATGCAATTGTTTATTTTTAGAAGGACATTGTAGTGTAGGTGTGAGAGGCCAGGTTTGGCCAGTTTGATTAAGAGCGCCTGCTACTAACCCCAAGATTCTGAGTTCGATTCCAGGCAGTGACCTGAATAATAATAATAATAATAATAATAATAATGATAATAATACCAACAAAACAACAACGGCATTGAAAAAATACCGTAGGAATGAGAATCCAGGTTCAAAATTTCCCCAAGACACCTGATGAAGGCTGGAGGGTATATCAGCCGAAACGTTGTGTTAACAACAAACAAGGTGAGGACAAATATCCGTCAAATGTAAATAATGTACATAATTCCTCATCTCTTAAACATAGAACTATATTAAGAATATTTGGGCCAGATATGGCCAGATTAAATGCTAAACGGTTAAGTAGGTGAGTGGTGAATCTCTCCTTCACCCCACAGGTAAGGCGTCATTCCTAGGATACATTCTCAATAACCTGCTACCTATTCCTGATATTTTCAATGAACTTTCCAGGTGCTTTACCAAACACTTGCAATGAAATTAAATACTATATATTCACATTTGTGAGGGTGTGTGGCCTAGTGGTTAGGCACGTTGCACTCTTGATCCTATGATCATAGTTTCAATTCCCAGACTGGCTATATGTTGTGTTCTTGAGCAAGACACTTTATTTCACTCTACTCAACTGTAAATTGGTAACTCTACGACAGAGTAGCCTTCTGACCAGGGAAAATGCTCACCTACTCACTCCACCCAGTAGGGGTGGCATCATTGAGAAGCTAAGAACAATGCAAAGCGCATTGCAACCAGCAGTGTATAACAACACCTGAGAGTCTGGTTGATCACATGATATTTAAGGTAGTTGTCCAATAACTGATACCATCGATCATTTGCTCTTTACTATTAATTGACATTTTATGAATAAGCAACAAGTTCAATTTTTCTTGTAAGGTTTGTATGACGTTCAATATATTACTGGTGCTTCTTTTACCAGCTCTGGAAGGTTAAAAGAGGATTAGAGCTTAGAATAGTATTCATTTTAGTGTTTCATTAACAAATATAATTAATAAGTACAATTAATATTTACATTTGACGGATATTTGTACTTGTTTGTTGTTAACACAACAACACGGCTGATTTACCCTCCAGCCTTCATCAGGTGTCTTGGGAAATTCCGAACCGGTGTTCTCATTCCTAAGGTATTTTTCAATGTTATTATTATTATTATTGCCTATGGGCCTATGGCTACTAACCACAAGATTCCGAGTTCGATTCCAGACAGTGACCTGAATAATAATAATAATAATAATAATAATAATTATAATAATAATAATAATTAGTAATAATAATAACGTTGAAAAATACCTTAGGAATGAGAACCCAGGTTCAAAATTTCCCCAAGACACCTGATGAAAGCTGTTTGTTAACAAACAAGATGAGGACAAATATCCGTCAAGTGTAAATAATGTACATAATTCCTCATCTCTTAAATATAGAACTGTATAATTAATAAGCTCCAAGATTACCATTTCATTATATAACATAGGTGATGTCTTTTGATTTTTTTTCTTTTGTAACAGAATTAAACATTCTATTTATTTAATCCATCACATACCAAAATAGAAGCAAATGGACTAAGCAGATAAGATATTACACCATCATCTCATGAACTGAGAGTTCAAATCTTCTGCAATTATTGTGTCTCCGGGTAGGATACTTCATTAGTTCACCTGCATATTGAAAATAGATAGCATAATTACGGGGAGAGGTTACTTTCCTGTATATATATTAACATTCTATTAAAGATAAGATTCTTAGCATAACTTAACGTTACTGAAATTGGAGTAAAGCACCTGCCCCAGAAAACCCCACTTTAGTTTATAAAAACTTTTTATGTAATCATACGCAAATCCCTGTGGCTGCTAATCTGAAAATTATCCATTTATGCAAATCAGTTTGTTCTAGATTTTATGTTCATTATGCCTATAGTAGGTTACTGATATTTTACCAATCTACTGTTGATACACTTCTTAGAGATGGAAGTGAGGTTGTTGAAGAGAGAAAATCATGGGCAGTAATAAAGTTTTGGAGAAATGCAGTAGCTGTTGGGCAGAAGGATTGTGCTTAATTTTGGTGTGGGACACAGATGCATTTTGCATGAAAGAGGTTGCTGCATTTAGCAATTTTAGCTGTGTGTGTGTGTAGAATAGGAACAGCGACTTAACTGTTTTGGATTAGTATACATTATGAAATACATTGCATTTTAATTAATTTTGTAAAATAATCCAGAATCTTGAAGGATTTGATAAAGTAACTAACTGTTTACTCATTAAAACTGGTGTTCTTAACGCAGTTTATCATAAAGCTTGTTAAATATAATTATGATGGAAGGTTTTAATTTCATTATGGACTCATTAGCTCTTAAATTCTTGTCCTGCAGTTATCTGCACTTGTTACCAAATCTTGAACCACATGAAACTGCTTCAGTTTAGATTATTGTTGGGTGGTGAAAAATCTAGAACTAAATGAAGTTTAGCTTGATTTTACAAAGAACTTTCTGTCAAAGACTTTTGCATCATGTTTTAACATTTTTTGCATTTATCAAGTAAACTTCTTTCGATATTTTTTTGCTTCTATACTTCTTGTAGTGATTGACAATTGGGTGGCATTATTATTAAAGATTTATTTATCAATTAGTGATTCAATTAGGAAATCAATGCCAAAGAATTGGCATTTTGCAAATATATGTGAAAACACTTATGTGTAATTGACTTAACTTATTCAGGTAAAAGTGACATAACACCTGGGCAGGTGAAAGTGACATTGCACCTGGGTAGGTGTAAGTGACAAAGCGCCTGGGCAGATGTAAGTGACGTAGCAATAGGCAGATATCAGCAAGTAAAAACCATATTTACAATATACTCCAACAGTAATTATATCAGCGAATTTCATCCAAATTCATCCAAGAGTTATAACTTAATGGGATTTAAACTGAACTGCATTTCATCAGAATTTCTGGTTTTTAACAGGTTTGGGAAATTTACGAAGAGAATGCACTACAAGACTTAAAGAATTAAATCATACAGTTTGTATCATAAAAGTAGAAGTAGTCTCAAGTGGTTTGGTTCAAAATTACAGAGACAGAAGAATCAGATGCAGGACAGAGATCAATGCTAGACAAATGGTCAGTCTTTTAATCATTGCATCCTATTAATTTAGTTACTTTTTGAGGAAGACGACTGGTTTACTTGATACAATATTTGCTACCAAAATGACGGAACTGGTGCCATCATATATTCTAGTACTAATATTAGTACATGTGTGTAACACATACTTATTACATGTGTATGCATTCTAATACTTTCTATTACTTTGGAATAAATAGACATACTTGAATGTCTACCGGCTGATGTATGTGGTTTTTGTATCCTCTCCATTTTCTTATTTGCTATATATATATATATATATATATATATATGCAATTGCAGCGTGGAAGGTGTTTATAAGCCATTTAAGAAATACACAAAAGCCGTTCGATTCACTCCAACATTTAAGTTTAATTTGCCAAAATATTTTCGTCGCTAAAATCCGCGACCTGTTCACTGACAAAGTCCGTGCTGCATCTCTTTTTGTGTGTTTCTTAAATGGCTTATAAACACCTTCCACGCTGCAATTGTTTTCGTTTCAGCACACGATCTCAGATCAAATTACTTGCTATGCGAGTACATCTCCGTAATATATATATATATATATATAATATATATATATATATATAATATATATATATATATATATGATGTGTGGCCCAGTGGTTAGGGTACTGTACTCAGGATGGCTAGATCATGAGATCGATTCCCAGGCTGAACAGCACATTGTGTTCTTGAGCAAAACACTTCATTTCATGTTGCTCCAGTCCACTCAGCTGCAAATGGGTCCCCCTATGATAAAAAAGCTTTCCAATCAGTGGGGAATGTTGGCTTACTTTATTAGCCAGTTGGGGTGGCATCATTAGAAAGCTAAAACAATGCAAAGCCCATTGTGACCAGTGATTTGTAACAACATCTGAGAGTCTGGTCGATACTGTGATATATATACATATTTAATTAGAGGATATGTTAACCTGGTAAAGGGATGGTTGCATCCAAGGAAATACTGGTTCAATTCCTGGTTTTATTGAGGAATGAAATTCCCTTAAAACAATAGGTATATATTAAGCATATAGATTATCTCCATTGAAAAGAAGAAAAGAAAATGGAGATAAGGATGTTAACAATTATTTATTAACAAATTGGTCATCTTCACTTCTTACAGCTATTTCAATTAATACTCAGTAATTTAATTACAAATTTGTACATTAAATTTGCAAAGATGTACCTTGGGATGTTAATATGTGGACCTATCATTTGATTTCAGCAGAGTCTGCTGAAATCTCCTTTTTCTTTTCTTCTTTTAACTGGATATAAACTATATGCTTTATATGTATACATATATGATAAGTATATTGATTAATTATTGTCTTTTTGCCAATATAAAACCCAACTCACTGGATACAACTGTGGTTAGTTTTGAACCTGCAGCCTTAGATTGTCTCACTGATGCTGTTCCTTTTAAGAAAAATAGTGGAGACTTTCAGATTTTTCTGCTTGGCTTCTTTTGATGTTCTCTGCTGAAATAATTCAACTAATGCTAGCCATAGTCTTTTCCTTATCACATAATTGATTCTAATTAAGCTTTTAACTAATTCAAGCATTAAATATGTTAATGCTAACTTAACTATTACCTTTTTATGCAGATGGGTTTCTGAGTAGTTTATTCTCTGCACTGTATTTTATATTTACCAGGTAATTCTATCATCCTTACTTTGGCTCATACAGAAATGGCGATTTTGTTGAAGAGGACTAAGATGAAAACATACCTGGGGTTGTCTCCCTTACTTGCCAAAATAATCAAAATAATATTGATTCATAACTAATATTGTTTTTCTCACCCCATGTTATCATTTCTAATTACTTTTCATTGTTTACTGCATTAAAATATGCTAACACTAACTTAACTTTTTTTTTTTATCTCTTCATGTGGATGGCATCTCAGACTATCCTTTTCCCCCCTGAACATTCCATTTTTTCCTGCACCAACCACTCTACATTTACTTAGTGATTCTCCCAACCTTTACTTTGGCAAATATGTAATAATTTATACTTTACTGACGAAGTCTAATAAGACTGAAACATGTTTGGAATTATCTTCCAAAATTGCTGTAAATAATGTTAGTCACTAGCTAATACTGTTTTCTCTTTACTGCATAATTTTTTGTCTATTTTCTTTTCAATGCTCATTGCATATGTTAGCAATGAAATAATTTCACTGGCTGGTAGCACAATAGTGTGAAGATAAAAGATTCCTGACTATGGTACATCACCATACTGGGTTTACACCTTCTTTATGAGTTTCTGTCATTATAAACTTGACTTTTTGCCTGTTCACCTAATACATGCACTGTTATTGAGTGTAAAGGCCATATAGCAGTAGCCATTATTATAAAATAGTTGTGAACTGTGAAGTGGTAATGCATTGACAATAGGAATTACAGTTAGAATAATTGTCTCGTGGTCTTTCTTGCTATTTCATCACAGTATTACTTCTAACAGCTGTAAGATAGAAAAGCATTAATTGCCAATAAGGATTTATATTTATTATTAGTTTTCATGCAGTAATGGTTGTACAAACTGGCAGCCAGTCATTGTACTCTGTGGAAGGATTAATGCATTGGTTTAAGAGGAATTCTATATTGTATTGTCATATACATAACATTGCCACCAAGTGACTAAAAGGGTTTAATTATATCTTTTGTCATTGCACTGTGGCTATGCTGGAGCATTGGTTGCAGAATTTTCAGTCAAATGAATCGATCCTACTGCTTTTATTTTTTTATAACTGGTGTTTATTCTATTGGTCTCTTATGTCAAACCATCAAGTTACATGGATGTAAACACATCTACAATGGTTGTCAAGCTGTGAGGGCCAATCACACACACAAAGACACACACATATATATATATATATATATATATATATATAGATTTAGATATGACCGCGTGTGTACCGTTGGCGATTTTTTTCCCCTCCGTTTTCCCTTCTTTGGATCTTTACTTTTCCTATGTTTCTGACGAAGAGCTCCGCTCGAAACGTTAAACCCGTCTTCTTTTCTTCTTCCCTGAGCATCCAATAATACTATACTTGTCCCACGTCCTCACGTTGTTGTGTTTTCATGTTTGGATTAACGATATATATATATATACACACACATACATACATACATACACACGCACATGACAGGCAATCTCTAACTGTGAAAGGAACTTGTGGAAGTGATTTGTTGTGCTTGAGAAGACACATCAAACCAAGTGAAATCAGCTGTAGCCATTGCCCATGACACATAGGAGGCACCTGTACCAGTGACATGTAAAAAGCACCCATTACACTCTGTAAAGTGGTTGACATTGGGAAGGACATCCAGCCATAGAAATGAAGCCAAAGTCAGACTGGAACCTGGTGCAGTTCTCTGGCTTGCCAGTCCCAGTCTAACTGTCCGACCCATGTCAGCATGGAAAATGGAAGCTGAATGATGACAATGAGACTTCTTTCAGTTTCTGTCTACCAAATCCACTCACAAGGCTTTGGTTGGCCTTGAGGCTATAGTAGAGGTGCCACACAGTGAGACTGAACCTGAAATCATATGGTTGGGAAGCAAACTTCTTACCACACAGCCATGTCTGTTCCTATTATTTATCTTGGCTTGTAGTCAACTGGAACTTCTGGGACTCCTGGGTCTATGTTTCAAGATTGGTTGGGTTGGTTGCTGATACTCATTGCTGACGAATTATACTCAGATCAGTTGCTGTTAAACCTTGTTCAGCTCTGAATCAAAGTGACCCATGGTTATGTAAGTTGTCAGTTGAATGACTGGGTCTGACCTATCCAGATTCATCATTCCTTTGCCAAGCCAAAGGACCATATTGCATATTCTAATGTCATACAGTTGTTAACTTTATAGTGTGGTGGGTTGCAGCACAGTCTATTCCTCTATGCAAGTTGTTTAAACTCAAATCGTCCTTGGCTGAGCAAATTAACTCTTCAAAGTTTCAACTGGTCGTATCTGGCCAACATATTCCACCTGGTTTATGTTCATACTGGCCAGATCTGGCCTCTCATACCTATCCTACATTGTCATTTAAAACATATACAGCCACATCATTGAAATCTCAAAGCTGCGTACAAAATAGGATTAAGTGAATACAATGTAAATAAACAAGCATTACATCTGCCGGGAGTAATTTGAATGCTAAACGGTTCATGTTATTCCATCCATGATCATCCCATCTTTCGGCATATTTTGCACAATGTATTCAATGTTTCTGCATATTTGTTGTTGTTATTGTTGTTTAGCTTAATCTTACTCGAGCAGATATATAATCAGAGTAACTGTCGTATACAAAGAAAGGAAACAGTCATCTGATATGTCCTTCCCTTTTATGGTTTGAGGGAATTTGGCTCCTATCTCTAGCATGTTGAATGACTGCATTGAGGTTCCATTGTTGGTTTGTAAGCATACAGGTTCTGGTTGTGGATCCAGTGGAGGTGAGCATAGAGAATATAGTTGTTAACCCCAGGTCTGTCTTTGATCAAAACTTCCAACCATGACATTTTTGTCGTTTTCAACCTCAGAACCTTCATTCTTCAGTGTGTCCTGGTTTTTTTTTTCTTTTCAAGACAATAGAGTGTGATATGAGAGAGATCTTCTTTTTCTTTTCCTAAGATGGTATGAAGGCTCTGTTGTTGGCTCAAGTGGTGATTATTTGCAGTTATGTGAACCACACTTGTGACAGTTGTCTCAGCCATCAAAAGCATCATTGACAACCTTATGAAATCCCTGACCTGACTCCAGCTGCCCAATAATAGCCTAGAATTCTATCAACATGGAAACCTTTAACTCTCAAAGCATCAGTTATGAAGTATATTTCTTTGTTTTGTTTTTGTGTCTATTGCTGTGAGGTTTTTTTTATTGTTTTATTTTTTATTACATGTTTCTATAACAAAACAATTCTTCAGTTGTCTGGTGTTACACGACTCACATGCAATTTGTTCTCTTTGAGTCTGTCTGCCAATTGTCAGTGCATAAAAGGGATTCATTGGTGAGGAGCTCTGCTGCTGGCTTCTCCCTCTTTCTCCACAGCCTACTTGTATATCTCTTTCTCCCTCCTCCCTCTCTATCTGTCTATCACTCTCTCCCTCCTCCCCTCTATCCCCGTCAACAGTTGCTATAGAGAAGTAGAAGCTGCCAATCATTGTTTAGAGTAGAGCGTTACTGCTAGAAATCAAGGAAATTTGATATAACTATTTTCACCCAGGAATTATATTTCATCTATATAGCATGTCTATTTAGTTTCTAGATTTTATTTATGTGTGTGTGTGTGTGTATGACTTTTCTTTTTCCAATTTTATATAAGTTCTACATTGATCTTGTGTGTATGTGTGTGTGTATACACATGCATGTGTGTGTATATATATATATATATATATATCATGTTGATACATTTTTCTATTTACGTCTGGATCTGAATTGTATATTAGATATTATTTTTGTTTTTTATTTGTAGACTGCAATGTCAGGTGTTACAGGGCAAAATATAATTTATGAAAATGATTTGCAAATTTTCAATTAAAAAAATAACAAACAAATTTTATATAAAATACATTTTTCTTTCTTTAAGAATAAATATTTCTAAGGTTTTTTGTAATTTTTGATTTTGTTGTATTTTTAGATGTTTTCTCTATGTTATATATATGCATATATATATATGTGTGCTTGTGTAATGTATACATATATATATATATATATATAATACACACACACACACACACGTCTGTATTCCATACATGATGTATGTATATATGTTTGCGTGTCTATCACCATTTTTGTCTTGAAAAGTGATGTTGTAAACAGTGGTGAGGAGGTGAAGGAAGAGGAGGCAATCTGGATGCTATTTTACCAGTTTTAGACCAAAGGTAGGAAACCCGATACCACCAACTGCCGGCGTTCATTCATGGTAGCTGCACCTTTCTTCTACTACTACTACTGCTACTACTACTACTACTACTGCTGCTGCCTCCATCACCATTACTTCTGTATGTGTGTGTGTGTGTGAATACAAACTTGGTCTTACTGCATGTCTGTCTGTCTGTCTAACTCTCTCACTCTCTCCTTCACTCTCTCTCTCTCTCTCTCTCTCTCCTTCATTTTCTCTCTCTCTTTCTCTCTCACTCCTAATACATTCCTTTCACTGGTTGCTTTTTTCTTTTTAATATGAGAAATATCTATTTTCATATAACTTGGTGAAGGAAGAAGAAAAAGAAAGAAAGAAATGAAATGAAAGAAGGAAAAGACTAAGAAACAAAATGAAACAGAATACGTCTGAATTATCTATTTAAAAAATAAGAAAACAGCAATTTCCAAAGATGTTATCTTATTCACTTTGAAGACCTCTCTGGTTCTTTCAATGTCTTAGATCCTGTGTTTGTTAAATGGGGTGATTTCCTGGAGTTATACTGTCCCTGTCTGTATGTGCACGTATGCATGTGTACACACACACACTCACTCACACACACACACACACACACACGTATGCACACATGCTGTTCCCTGTATAGTCTTCTTGAAAGTTTCTTCATTCTCACTATTTTTACCTTTCCTCACCTGTATTTCCACCTACCTTATATAGCTTACCTTATCGTAGTATTGTTACCTTGATTTCTCAAATTTTGTCTTGACAATTTTCAATGTGTACATGCAAGCACACACACACACACACACACACACACACACACACACACACATGTGCCATGTAGGGTTGGGTGGGGCTTACAATACTTTGTACAAAACCCCAGGGAGCCAGATACGTTTCAGAATTCAAGGATTTATTTTTATTTACAATGTATGCACCATATAATACCATAATGGTAATGCTGTCAGGAAGGTTTAGGATAACACCAGTAAACATACGCATTAATAGTTCTACAAAAAAAAATGGGAAAGAACAAAAAAAAAAAAAAGAAGCAGTGAATATGTGAATATTCACACTAATTGGAATAAATATAATTTCCAAACATTGGCATTAGACCAAAAATGTTGAGGGGAAGGGGTTACTTGATTACATCAGCCCTAATTTCTGATTAGTACTTTATCCATCTTGGAAGGAGGAAAAGCAATTTTGTTGGGATTTGAAATGGGAATGTAAAGGCCCTAATTAAATATTGGCTTCAAATTTTGGCACAAGGACCAGCAAATTTAGTGGGTGGGGGTAAGTTGATTACTTGACCCTGGTACTCAACTGGCACCTCTTTTATTCACCCCGAAAGAATGAAAGGCAAAGTTGACCATGGCAGAATTTGAACTCGGAGCATAAAGACAGGCAAAGCATTTTGCTCATCACGTTAACAATTTTTCCAGCTTTGCTACCTTTGGCCATAATTAACCCTTTAGCGTTCTGATTATCCTATCAAACATAATGCTTATTGATTCCCATTGATTTAAATTAATCATGCATTATCTCATATCTTCAAAATCTTGATGGTGTAATTACTTAATGTAGAATAACATTGTAGGGTAGGTGTGAGAGCCTGGATCTGGTCAGTTTGAACATAAAACAGATTAAATATTTTGGCCGGATATGGTCAGTTTAAATACTAAAGGGTTAAATATTGCAGAACATTGTTTTCTGGTACTCTCTCTAAGTACAATTAGTCTTGCAGTTTATGTATTTATACCATTTTAGAAGATGCTGTGTCAGTGTTGCCCTCAGGTTTGAGCAAAAGTATGTTCTGACTGGAAGCTAACACCATTGTTAGGTCTTTTATGAAGTGCACTCCTGATTTGTTTCAAAGAGATTTGGTAAATAATCAAAATGTTAACCCTTTAGCATTCAGATTAATGCCTGTTTACTCATATTGTTTTGAAATAATCCTGCATTATCTCATAGCTTTGAGATTTCCTTGATGTGATTATTTATTTTTAAAATGACACTGTAGGGTAGGTGTGAGAGACTGGATCTGGCCAGTTTGAACCTAAAATAGGTAGAATCTTTGGACCTGATATGGCAGGTTTAAATTCTAAAAGGTTAAAGAGATTTTATAAAATCCCTCACTTTTTCATTGTTAAGCTGGGGCTTGGCTCATCTCTTACTTGTTTCAGTCATGGGGCTGAAAGATTTAGTTGTACAAATCAACTCCAGCATTTATTCTATCAGTATCTCTTTGCCAAATTGTCAAGTTACAGGGATATAAACAAACCAACACCAGTGGGGGAATCAGACACGCATACAAGTTTCCATACAGTTTCTATCTACCAAATTCACCCTCAAGGCATTGGTTGTCTTGGAGCCCCTCAGTAGCAGACACTTGCCTAAGGTGCTGTGTATTAGGACTGAACCTAAAGCCACATGGTTGCCAAGCAAGCTTCTTAACCACACAGCTATTCCTGCACTTGGTAGATAATTTTAATTTCAATGTGAATATGTTAAAACAGAAAGCTTTGTATGTTGGAACCAAAAGTTGTCATCGCAGATGGATTCACATCAAGAGGTTTAAATTGCAAATTAAAATTGTATTTAATTTTTCATTTCTTCTGAGAATCAAATAAGTACTTGTAATATACTTAATTGTAGACTGATTTATTCAGACTAGTGCCTTGTTTTGGTTGTTTTTAGATACACTCACCTGGCCATTGTACCTTCTAGCCTTCTCCAGTGGCTTATTGTATTCAGTAACAATTGCAGAATTTTGTTCCAAACCCTTTATTTCAACTACAGTAGTAAAATTTTGTCAACCTGTTGTCCATGTCTGGAATATTCATGCTTGTGATGCCACTTGCTCGTTTTTCCTTAAACCAGAGTATACTAAGTAACCCAAGAATCAACACTCAAACCACCAGTTAACCTTCAATAATTTGTGTGTATGTTTCTTAAAGGTATTCTCCCATAGAACAGTTACTATGATGGAAACTAGAAGCTTTAAACCCAGCCATGGCCACAACTGACTGAAACCAGTGAAAGACTATAAAGTCAAAGCTGTTTATTTATTAATAAAAATAAAAACTGTCATCCAGATTGTAGACGTACATAATTCCTCGTCCAAGACAGGTTATGTGTTTTACAATGTAAATAGATGTAAATCATCATCATCATCATCATCATCATCCTCATCATTATGTTCATTTTCCATGCTGGCATGGGTTGGATGGTTTGGCAGGAGCTGGTGGGCTGCACCAGGTCCCATTTGTTTGTTTTGTCTTGGTTTCTATGACTGGGTGCTCTTCCTAATGCTAACCACTTGGTGTTTTTTATGTGATGCTAGCACCAGTGCTTTATTCATGGAGCATGGGAGCTTTTTTTTTTTTCATGTGGCACCAGCATAGGTGCTTTTTATGTGCTTTCATTCTATAAAATTTAGTTTAAAAATGTGTGGACATTTTGTTGCTTTTGTGTTTGACTGGGTTGGAACTATTGAAAAAAGGTCTCGGGCACAGAAATAACTCTGAACTTTTGGAAACAACTTAAAGGTTTTAGCATCTTAACCCTTAGGCATTCAGCCTGCTATGTCAAATGTAATATTTATTCAGATTGTTTTGAATTAAATGGTGGTGCCCCAGCATGGCCACGGCTCATAAGCTGAAACTAGAATCAATCAATCAATCAATCAATTAATCATGCATTACTTGTAGCTTTGAAATTTCCATGATGTGATTGCTAGAATGACATTGCAGGGTAGGTGTGAGAAGTGAGATCCAGTCAGTTTAAACATAAACACAGGTAGAATGTTTGGGCAAAATATGGCTTGCTTATATACGAAAGGCCAGTTAACAGTTGTGAGGATAAAATACCGTGTGCTACTTGTTTCAGCTTCTGCTTAAATCAACTTGACTGTTGATTCTCTTTTTTTGTTTTTGTTTTTGGTGGGGGATCAATAAAACAAAGAACCAGTGTAGGGTGGTGAATTAACAAAATTGCTCAAGCTTTGAGAGGCTATAATGTTCACTTAGCCATGCAGTCTTATGCAGTCTTAGAAAAGGTGCATAGAAGTGAGTTGGCTAATAAGATATTGGAAGACTTTCTCCTGAGAAGTTTTTAATTGCACTCTAGGCATTTCATTGCAGTCCTTCTGTCTGTTGGATCCTGTTGTAGTCTAATCGATGCCCTTAAATGACGATTGGAAGAGTACTCTTAGATTCTTCATATCTCGGGTGACAAAGTTGGTACCTGATATAATAAACCAATGGATTATCTCAGTGGTTCTCAACCAGGGTCTAATATGACCCTTGGGGATCCGCACAAGATTTTGTGGTTAAAATTTACCTGCAAAAGATTGGTTATACTTCTACAAAACATGAAGTATTTTAATAATTTTTTATAGAATTCCTAACGATATTAATCTATAAAAGTATAATGGGATTTTTTTTAGACACAAAATGGTTATAAAGATACAACTAAGTAAAATAGGAATCAGGAAAGTCCATAGATAAAAAATGGTTGAAAAGACTGGTTTATTGAAAGCAGGAAACTTGCAGTTAAGAATTGTTCTTCTAGAGACATTGATGTTTGCATATATTTGATGTGTGGGGTAGACAGAGACATACAGCATCCATTTTCTTGTTCCACACTCCTTACACTGGATTGAAGGATCTTTAAAAAGTGAGCAACTGCACATTTGGAGAGTGTACAATATTGTCAGTTCTTTGGGATTCGTAGAAGGTGAAATCCAGTAGATAACTTTGGCTCAGTATAGCAACTGATGAGAAGATGTGAGGATGATACTGAGTATAAATGAGAAAGAGAGAGAGAGTGAGAGTGGTGGTGGTGAGGGGAAAGAAATCACATTTGTTAGATATTGTAGAATCAATCAATGAATTCTAAATATAGCCAGTTAATAAAAATAAAAAAAACAAAAATTTGAAGAGGGGGAAAAAAAAAGAAATAAAGAGATGAATCTCTTTGAAAGACAATTTGCAGAAAATCCAATATTTAGCTGTCAGTTGAGATTGAATTTTAACATGTTAAATCCAATTGGGTAATTGATTAGTCTCAGATTGTTGCCTTCTCCCACCCTGCTTCCAATCCACCTGTTTCACTTCTTCTTCTATAAATAATTTACTTCCAAACCATTTATTTCCATTTAATTAGATTGTCTAGGCAGATAGCATTAAGTTCAGTTTCAAAATTCTCCTGTGTATATAGTAAATGTGTGTATACACATGCACATTAGTGTGTGTCTATAAACTTGCATGTGTGTATATGCATAATGATATATGTATATGTATACACCTTATATGTGTGTATTTTAAATTTAGTGTCACTCCTGTTGTGTATATGTATGTGTAAATATATAGTGACAAGCTCTTTATATATCTATGCATGTGTGTGTATATAAATGTACAGTAATATACTCTCTATCTGTGTATATATGTATGAGTGTGTATTGTCATACACTTTATTTGTACATTTAATTTAAATCATTCTTCTCAGGTTGTTTCTAACAAATTAAGAGGTAAACAAGATCAAAGGATATTTATTTACCTCACGACAAAGTCTCCTTCATCTTAGATGCTATCTTTATTGATTGTTGTTGTTTTTGTTAGGTAAATGTTTGGGATGCAGAGATAATCACTTATTTCGTGTGTTGGGGCTCTGTATAAATTCTTCAAGCTGGATGAAGCTTTTCTTTTTCACTTTTTAAGCTTGCACTTACTGAGAAATATCAGAATGGCATTTCTAGCATGTCTTGGACAAGATGCCAGGGGAGCACTTTTAGCATGCCAAAATGCGATTCTTAACATATCTTGAATAAGATGCCAGGCTGCTATTTCTTAGACTGTTGACAATTCGATAAGTTTTTATTATTTAGACTCATGCCAACCTTTGTTGAGTAGACTTACGTGTGTGTCTGTGTGTGTGTATTTACATATATGTATATGTATGTATATTTTTATTTTATCTTTTACTTGTTTTAAGTCATTAGACTGTGGCCATGCTGGGGTACCACCTTGAATGTTTAGTCGAGTGAATCAATGGCAGTACTTTTTTTCTTTTAAACCTGGTATTTATTCTATCAGTCTTTCTTGCTGAACAGCTAAGTTATGGGGATGTAAACACACCAACACCAGTTCTCAAGTAGTGGTGGAGGACACAAAGACACACACACACACACACACACAAACACACACACACATATGACAGGCTTCTTTCAGTTTCCATCTACCAAATCTGCTCACAAGGCTTTGAACTGAATACATTATCACCTGGGTTCTTTTCTTGTATTTTTGTCTTCTTTTACTGATTTCAGTCATTGAATCATGACCATGCTGGGGCACCACCTTTAAAATGTTTTAATCAATTATCTTGGTTTCAGTACTTAGTCTAGTAATTTTATCGATCTCTATTTATCAGATGGTTAAGTTTTACATAATGTTTGCAGATTTCTTTTGTTTACTGATGTGAATACCTCTGCTAATTACACCAAATGCACATAAACATAGACACCCAGGTGTATGCATCACCCAGTCCAAACCTCTATCACCTCACTTATTCCTCACCACCCCTAATGTCCCTCAAGGTCAATTCCTCACCACCCCTAATGTCCCTCAAGGTCAATTCCTCACCACCCCTAATGTCCCTCAAGGTCAATTCCTCACCACCCCTAATGTCCCTCAAGGTCAATTCCTCACCACCCCTAATGTCCCTCAAGGTCAATTCCTCACCAACCCCATTGTCCTTCAAGGTTATGTCTCAACACATCTTTGCCATCATTTCCCCCCACTGTTGCTCTTTTCATCTTACTCTTTGACTCAACTGGGGTATCCATGCAGCTAGTCTACAGCAAGGCACCTACCCATGTCCCTACCTTTTAACCTATTGACTGCCACAAAGGTACCCCTGCCTCAATATTACTCCTTGCCTTCCAGTTGTGGAGTTTTGTCTTGCAAAATTGCTTGGTGACCCTGCTGGCACTGGTGCCATGCAAAATGCACTGGTACTGGTGTGGTGGAAAATGCACTGGTGTTGGTGCCATGTAAAAAGCACCCAGTAAAGTGGTTGCTGTTAGGAAGGGCACTCAACCATAGAAAATATGCCAAAACAGATAATGGAGCCTGGTGCAGTCCCCAACTTTACCAGCTTCAAGGCTGACTTGCCTTTCATCCTTTTGGAGTTAATAAAATAGGTACTGGTCAAATTCTGGGGTCAATAGAATTGACTAGCCACCCCCATTTCAAGTTCTTCTGTCTATAATAGAAAGGATTATTATTATTATTATTATTGTTATTATTATTATTATTATTATTATTATTGTCATGAGCAGATAGAATTCTTAGTGTGCCAAACAAAATGCTAAGCAGCATTTTGTCTGTCCTTATGTTCTAAGTTCAAATTTCGTTGAGGCTGACTTAGCCTTTTATCCTTTCAGAGTTGACAAAATAAGTACCAGTTGAACTCTGGGGTTGATGTAACCAACTAGCCCCCCCCCCCCCAATTTCAGATCTTCTGTCTGTAGTAGAAGGGATTATTATTATTGAGTGAAAGAACAGCAAACGCCATCAAAATGACAATGGGGTACAAATATACTGAGCCCAGTATACCCATCATGACTACCCGTCTGATAAGGGTACACCAGGCACCACCATCACAACCATATGTGCATGACATGGTGATCTCTTATCAAGATAACCAGCACATGACCTTTATGGTGGGGCCCAGTTAGAATTTTCTTCAGGGCGAGTAGCCCCTCCCACTCAAAAGGTGCCTGAACAAGGGTTGTTTTAAGGATGTTGAATGAAACTCCCATGTTTCCAGAGGTGAATTATTCAAACCCTAAAGATTCCCTCTCAACACATGGCTATGATGCTCCCCCACTACTTCTGCTCGTGATCAGAGATGCACATATGTTGATCCAGTAAGGCACATGCTCAACTCGTTACGGTCAAACAACTAACAAGCAAATCTGTGGTATTGAGCAGAATATCTGCTGTAGCCCATCTTTTATACCAAAACAAAGCAATGTACATGATAACACTTCCAATCAGTTAAGATCAGAAGCCATGAAAGCCACTGCCTGGTACTGCATCAGGGCATTTATTATTATTATTGTTGTTGTTGTTGTTTGTGGACTAGCCACAGAAAGCAAGCAATGTTAAGGCAATTGGGATTTAGCAGTCAAAAGTGTTCTAGTTTACCCAATCTGTCTGTTCCTATTTTTCAAATGCAATATGATATAGCATCCTCACTTTACTGGTTTTTTTTTGTCTTCATAATATTTCACCCTTGGTGTAGGTAAATAAAGAAAACATTATTATTATATTATTATTATCATCATTATTATTCCCTTTGCACAGCTTCTAACGCTGGAGATGTACTACAGTGTCAGCTGTTCACTACCAGTGAACTAAGGTAACACCTCTTATTTTTCGAGCACCTTCCAGAGTATTCGAGCGGTTTCAGGCAGTGCTGTTTTCTGCAAGTGCTCCACCCTTATTGCAACCCCTATTTGTTCTATGTACTTCTTGAGATTTTTACTCACTATTCCCAGGGCTCCGACAATTATTGGTACTACTACTAACTTTTTCATTGACCACAACTGCTTAACTTCCCAAGCTAACCTGTCATATCTCTCAACTTTTCTTTCTTTATTGCATACCTTGTTGCCAGCTGGGCATGCTATATCTATGATCCAGCATAGTTTGTTGTTGTTGTTGTTGTTGTTGTTATTATTATTATTATTATTATTATTATTGAGTGAGAGAGCAGTGCATGCCATCAAAGTGACACTGGGGTAAAATATACGAAGCCCAGTATACCCATCATGACTACCCGTCTGATAAGGGTACACCAGGCACATGCATCACAACCATATGTGCGCGACATGGTGATCTCATATCAAGATAAACAGCACATGACCTTGCAGGTGGGGCCCAGTTAGAATTTTCTTCAGGTTGAGTAACCCATCCCACTCGAAAGGTCCCTGAATAAGGGTTGTTTAAGGATGTTGAACGAAACACCCATGTTTCCAGAGGTGAATTATTCAAACCCCAAAGAATCCCTCTCAACACATGGCTATGATGCTCCCCCACTACTTCTGCTCGTGATCAGAGATGCCCCCCCACTACTTCTGCTCGTGATCAGAGATGCTCCCCCACTACTTCTGCTCGTGATCAGAGATGCTCCCCCACTACTTCTGCTCGTGATCAGAGATGCACATATCGTCAGCCACTAAGGGACATGCTCAACTGGTCATGGTCAAACAACTGACAAGCAAATCTGTGGTATTGAGCAGAATATTTGCTGTAGCTCATCTTTTATACCAAGACAAAACAATGTACATGATGACACTTCCAATCAGTTAAGATCAGAAGCCATGAGAGCCACTGCCTGGTACTGCATCAGGGCATAGCCACTGCCTGGTACTGCATCAGTGCATTGCCACTGCCTGGTACTGCATCAGGGCATTTATTATTATTATTGTTATTGTTATTGTTATTATTATTATTATCATCATCTCTCATCTATTCAGCACTTTCTTTAAGAGCACTTTAAACTTGTTATTTGACAAGTGTTCAAAATAGTGAACTTACTTGTATATAGGCCTGCATAATATAGATCTCTTCTCTCTCTCTCATACACACACACACACATTTGTATGTAATGTGTATGTGTATGTATGTATAAATGTAATTCTTTCTCTCTGTGTGTGTGTGTGTGTGCATGCAGCCTTTTCCTCTATATGGAAGGTAGTTTTTTTTTATTAACTGTTGTTAGTTGACTTCTGTTTGGCTTTTATTATTGTTTCAAGCTGCCAGCTACTTAAGTGGAGTTAAGTCAATCAAGGTTGTTGATGAACTTCCATTCGACTATATTTTGCTGTAGTCTTCTTCCTTGTGGGGGAGGTGAAAGAAAGCGAGCGAAGACATTAGTGGTTTGGGCCAGGGTAGGGGCTCTAATGACCAACAGTGTTTATGCAGTTTTATAGACCTCCTTAATCATAATTCAATATTTATCATAATTATTGCGCTTTATTTTATCTTTCATGGTTATATTTTTAATGACTAAACTTGATAGTGTTTCATTTAAGTACTTAATATAATCAAAATTTTGGAGAATTTTAGTAAAATACCTGTAATTTTAAAATATTTATCTTTTATTTTTTACTTGTCCCAGTCATCACACTGTGGCCATGCTGGAGCACTGCCTTGACTGGTTTTAGTTGAACACACTGACCCTGATACTTAAGTCTGGTAATTATCACATCAGTCTCCTTTGCTGAACTACTAAGTGACATACCAGTTGTCAAGTAGTGGTGGTGGTGAGAAACTGGTGTTCACACACAGAGCTTCTTTCAGTTTCCATTTACCAAATTCATTCACAAAGCATTGGTTGACCTGGGGCTATATTAGAAGGCACTTGTCCAAGGTGCCATGCAGTGAGACTGAACCCGAAATCCCATGGTTGCAAAGTGGGCTTCTAAGCCACACAGCCATGCCTTTGCCTATGGATATTATTCAGACACAATTAAGTCCAGATTAAACACACCTAAGCTTAAAGGTGAGGCATTCTATCTGTGTACATTCATTTTTTTTTTCATTATTTTTATTTTTTTAGAATCAAAGTATATCCAGCATTATACGAGCCAATGTGCTTTTTTAAGGTGGTCGGTGATAGAGATTTAGCTGTTATTTCTAGCTGGTTATGTGATATTTTAGTCAAGCACACCATAAAGAAAAAAACAAACAAAAAAAAGTTGATTAAAGAAAAATTTATATTTATAAAAGGAAGACCCTAAAAAATCGTAAGGCAATGGATTTTGAGATGAAACTTTGATTTTGACATGAAACTTTCAAGTAGTTTGTCCGAATGAGGGTTCTGGGCGTATGGTGCAGTACAGCTGGTTGATATGATTGGTCAGTCATTTAGTTGCAATATTTTGTTTTGATACCCATCGGTTTTCTGAACACTGCTTCTCTCTCTCACAAACACACACACACACACACATGTTGAACCAAATACAGAGGCATTTTCTGTGCATTAGCAATCAAGTTAGGATGTTTCCTCTTTGGGATTCAATTTAAAAACAAAATGGTCAAGGGCCGCCAGAAGGATGCTAGAGGGCACATGTGGCCCTGGGAGCTGTGCTTGAGAACTGCTGACAGAGGCTTGTTGTTATACTGACACTAATCCATAAATATCTCACAATATCTCCCATAGTATAAGATTTTGATTGAAATTTTAATTTGACTTTCGAAGAGGAGGTCACGGATGGGTCGTCATTAAAAGAGAAATATGTCATGAAATACCAATTGCTTTTGCCTCATGAATGACACTAAAAACAACTATTGCTGCTGACAAATATGGTCTAATCTTTCATCCATTGCCACCCATCTCACTCATTATCCAAGTCTGCCTTCATCCACTTCTTCTGTTGCCAGCCATTCTCTTCTCCCTCCAACTCAACCTCTTCCCATCATTTCATTGATATTCTTTCAGTTATAGCAATGGGTATTCCAGTAGATCTGATCAACGGAACAGCTTGCTGTTCATGAAATTAACATGCAAGTGGTTCAGTACCCCATAGACATGCATACCCATTTGTTAAATTAATGTTTAACCGGCTGAGTATTCCACTGACATGTTTTTGTTTTTTTTGTGAGTCCCAGAGTCTCGCTCAGAGTAAAAGGTAGACTATGACGCATGTGTACGAACAGCCATGCTACATGGCAGTGAAACATGGGCTGTGACTGCTGAGGACATTTGTAAGCTTGCAAGAACGAAGCCAGTGTGCTTTGCTGGATGTGTAATGTCAATGTACGTACTTGACATAGTGTAAGTACTTTGAGAGAAAAGTCGGACCTAAGAAGCATCAGATGTGGTGTGCAAGAGAGTCAACTACGCTGGTGTGGTCTTGTGGTGAGAATGGATGAGGCTAGCAGTGTGAAAAAGTGCCACACCCTAGCGATTGAGGGAACCTGTGGAAGAGGTAGACCCAGGAAGATCTGGGATGAGGTGGTGAAGCATGACCTTCGAACATTAGGCCTCACCGAGGCAATGACTAGTGACTGGGACCTTTGGAAATATGCAGTTCTTGAGAAGACCCGGCAAGCCAAGTGAGACCATATCTTGTAGCCTATGCCATGGATGTAATCAGCCCATTTATGTGTACCTTTCCTTCATTGGACACTAAACTCTGCTTGTGAAGACCTGTTGAGGCAAGTGAAATTGAAATCAAATCAAATTTGATGACTGGCACCTGTGCCAGTGGAGCGCTAAGAGCAGCATTTGGGCATGCTGACTGGCTTCTGTGCTGGTGGCACATGAAAAAACATTCGAGCGAGGTCGTTGTCAGTGCCACTGGACTGGCTCCTGTGCAGGTGGCACATAAAAAACACCATTTGAGTGTGGCCATTGCCAGTACTGCCTGACTGGCCCTCGTGCCGGTGGCATGTAAAAGCACCCACTACACTCTTGGAGTGGTTGGTGTTAGGAAGGGCGTCCAGCAGTAGAAACTGCCTGATCAAATTGGAGCCTGCTACAGCCATCTGGTTCACCAGTCCTCAGTCAAATCGTCCTACCTATGCCAGCATGGAAAACAGACATTAAACGATGGTGATGATGGTGATGCGATGTACCTGTTTGTGACCCATGGCCATCCTTTCTGGAATAATTTCCTTTCAGTTCATTTCTGAGTGAGACTGTCCATTTTGCTTGTAATCTTATCCCTTGAAGTCTGGATTGAACCAAAACCCAGATAATTTAACTAGTCTGACACGGGACCACCAATATAGATTCGATTCTATGGGTACCAATTTGAAGCCCACTGATTTCTCTGTGTCAATTTTTCTTCCTGTTACCACTTTATATTCCTTTCGAATGATGATTACCCCTTTGACTTTTCATGATGTTGAGCATTGATATAATGATGTTGCCTGATACAGTTCTCTCGCTTCCCATTCAAACAGGATGCTCTTCAACACTTCCAGTTGCCACAGCAGGTTTGAGAATCACTACATACAGAAAGGATGAGGGAGTATCCTTGACTGATTGAGTATATGATTGAGATAAGTTCCAACAGATGTCCATTTAGTCAAACAACCGAACAGATGTTGCTGTATATTGAAGCAATCCAGCCTTTTGAAAACAGGACTGAAACAGGCTGCTGTGAGGACAGCTGCCAAATAACAGTAAATGATCTTATCAAAAGCTTTTGATTGATCCATATTGATTAGAGTCCCACTGAAACCAAGATTGTTACCCATCCTTTCTACAATGTTGGAGGTCATGCATAAATCTGCCTGGGATCATGTAAGTTTCCACACTCACAACCACTACTGACTAGTGCCAATGTCAGTTAGCACCTTTGCTAAAATCTTGAGCTCTGAATTCAGTAAAGTTATGGGTTACAGATTATTAATAATGTTCTTGTTTACATCCTTCCCCAATGGTGCTACTACTTCTCGGCCCACAGGACGAGGAATTTTCCTTTTCTGTTTCCAGAAGTTTTCACAAAGCTGTCTTGCATGTATATATATATATATATATATATATATATATGTGTGTGTGTGTGTAAAGCTTGTAGGATACTCTATTCAAACCAGTTAATTTAACCTTTGCACAATTATGTAATGCTAACATATTTTAGCTTTAGTCATTGTCATTTTTGCAGCAGCCCTTGCTCTGAGATCTGCAGCATGCTGTCAAGGTAGGCACTGCTGCTTGTCTCCAGTCCACCATTTGCTTTGAACAGTTGAGCAAAATGCACCTGGAAAGCTGCACTCATCTGATTGAAATCAAATAGCATGAGTCTGTCCTCTTTCATCAATGACTGGATGGGTGTCATAGCTACCACATCTCAGTCCATATGAATGGCTTTCATTCTTTTGTTTTACAACACATGTATCTTAGCTCTAACAACACACCTTTCATGTCTTGTATTGAGGAGATAAATTGCTCAGCAGCATTCTCAGCTGTTAGCCCATTGGCTGGAATGCTTTTCTTAATTTCCTCTTCTAATTTGCTCCAAAGCTTCCACTCTTGTCTGTTTTTCTTTATTGCTAATTCTTTGCTAAATCCTATTGATCTACTTTAATCACCCCCTTTCAGAGTACTTCACCACTAGATGTTGACTCTCATTGAAACAAAACTACACATTTGTAATGGTCCAGTCGATGACTGATATTACTGAGGTAATGTAAAGCAAACTATTGATCTCTGAGACAGAGTAATAAAATGAATGGTTTCTTACATTGATACAGAATTACCAAATTTTACAGAAAGGAACACGTCAGTTCAATCACTTCTATGTTTGATTGATACTTTATTTTTATCAATCACTAGATGGACTGCAAAGTTGACCTCGATGGGCATTGGAACTGAAAATGTGTGGAAGGACACAACTGAATATTGCCAGTCACTACTTAACTGATACCCTTACTGTTTTGGCCAATCCACCCCTTCTTAATTATGTCAGTGGAATACAAGAATAAACCTAAATAAGCTTAAGTAAGGTTTAGAGAGATGGGAAACATGTCAAACTGGATTCTAAAGTGCCAAATTGGCATTAAGTCTAGCAGCCCATGTATTGACCAACAATCTCTGTGTGAGTTTGAAGCGGAATAAGGTGTGGGGGTGTACTGGTTTAGCAGGTGGGGTGGGGTTGTTAGAAATGTTTGCCATTCTACAATGAAAGCAATCAAGACATGTCATCAGTTGGCTGTCTTGTTGCAAAGAAGAGAAATATTAACAAGTTGACAGAAGCTGTCTTCTCCGTTATTACACAATGCATGTCACTATTCACTCTATCATTCTACTTAAAAATAAACAAGCAAATGATAAAGAAAAGGTTTAATCTGAACTTCCATCTGGGGAGGGAAGACTGCTTATAATAATATATTTGACCAACAATTTGCTTTTTGATTGTTTTCAATTTAATTTTACTTTTATGTAATTTGTATTTTCTTTTTTAATTTTTCCTATTTGTCACTGCACTAATGCAAAAACGACTTGAATATTTCACACAAAAAAATACACACCTTAGCTTTGTTTGTTATTTCAAATTATATATTCACATTGTACGTCCCTTGATTAGTCATAGGAATTAAATTCTTTTCTTTTTTTTTTTTTAAGTATTTTCTGATTTTCTATTTCTTTTCTTCCTCCACTTTGTCAGGACAATTTTCAAATACATATTTTTATTTAGCTTGCTTTATTTTTTTATGTATTTTACATTCTTTATTTCTTTATTCGTTTATTAAATTTTTATATTCCATTTACTTTAGTATTTTTTAGATTTGATTTTTAAAAGCATTTCTGGAATTATCATCATTATCATCATCATCACATTAGTGTAGTACTAGTGGTATTATTGGTATAATATAAGTTTTTTTAAAAATTAATATTTCTTCAGAATTTTATTTTTCCTTTTCAAATGCATTTCTGACATTGTTATTATTATTATTATTATTATTATTGAGTGAGAGAGCAGTGCATGCCATCAAAGTGACGAGCTGGCAGAACTGTCTGCACACTGGGCAAAACGCTTGGTGGCATTTCATCCATCTTTATGTTCTGTGTTGAGATTTTGCCAAGGTTAACTTTGCCTTTCATCCTTTTTGGGTCGATAAAAATATGTACCAGTTGAGCACTGGGGTTGATGTAATTCACTTACCCCCTCCTCTGAAATTGCTGGCCTTGTGTCACAATTTGAAATCATCATCATCATCATCATCATCATTAAGGCAGTGAGCTGGCTGAATCGTTAGCATCAAAAGCAAAGTGCTGAGCAGTATTTTGTCTGTCATTACATTCAGAGATCAAATTCTGCTGAGGTCGATTTTGCCTTTCATCCTTTTGGGGTCAATAAATAAAGTACCAGTGAAACACTGGGGTCAATGTAATCGACTAGTCCCCTCCCCCAAAATTTCAGACCTTGTGTCTGTCATAGAAAGGATTATTATTATTAGTTTTTACAAACTGGCAGAAAGTTAGCATGTCAGACAAAATGCTTTGTATTGGTGTGAAAGATGATCTTTTTAACTGGTTGGAGTCATTCATTCCCAGTCAAAAAGAGGTAGTCACGGTTTTAGGACAACATTCTTCACCCTCTGAGATGAGATGTACTGCAGGGATCTGTTTTTGGTCCCCTTTTGTTTGTTGCATACATTAATGACATAGATGCCAACTTAAGGAATGCCACAGTGCTGAAATATGCAGATGACATCAAGCTGTGTCTTGATAAAAAGGACAGATCCTGAACACTATGCACCTTTCCTGCAATTGGACCCAAACACAATGCAACAATGGATCATGGATGGGCAACTAAAGCTGGCTGTGGACAAGTGTACAATCATGCATTTTGGGAGGAAAATCCCAGCGTCCACATGCCTTCTCCACAACACTAATATCGTGAAGTATTCTTGTGAATGTGACCTGGGCATAACTCTCAACAGCAATTTGCATTGGACAAAGCACATCTCTAAAATTATCAAGAAGGCTGAGGGTGTCTTGGCATCACTCAGCAAGACCTTTGTCAGCTGCTCTCCAGCTATCTATTTAACGCTGTGTATGGCTACACTTGGAATTTGCATCACTAGTCTGGAACCCCTATCTTGCTCAGGACATTAACCTCCTGGAAACTGTTCAGAGATGTGCAACCAAGCGAATACCCTCCATCAAGCATCTACCATACTCTGAATGTCTTGTTTTCCTAGGCATAGATACATTGAAGCTCCGACGTCTGGGAACACCTACACATGGCCATGCCTACAAAGCCAGAAAACAGCACAGCTCCCATGACTTTGAGAAACATTTTTTCACACTCAAGATTGCTGAAGCATGGAGCAAACAAACTACCTGCATTAGTTGTTAGTTACCAAGTAATTGCATCCTTTAAAACCTCCATGCTTCTTGAAATTTGCCAACACTACACCCGATATCCCTGCATGCACACATGTATAGCATGACTCATACACTGTTCACATTCCTGACTTTTGTACATAATTCTATGTACTGTATGTGCACCTTTGATGGGTTGTAGTGCACCTGTACACTGTACACAATAATTTCATTATTGTTATTATTCCTGAGTTCAAATTCTGCTGAGGTCAACCTTACCTTTCATCCTTTTAGGGTCAATAAAATAAGTACCAGTTGTGCACTGGGGTTGATGAAATCATCTAGCCACCCCTACTTCTCTCAAATTTCAGGCCTTGTGCCTATACTAGAGATGATCACTATTATGATGGCCTGTTACACCACCAGGCAAAACCCTTAGCAACATTTTGTCTGTTTTTATGTCCTGAGTTCAAATTCATTGTTTGAGGGTCCATAAAATGAGTTAGGATTAGTGTAATTGACCCCCCCCCCCTCAAAAACTGCTTGCTTTCGGCCAAAATTGGGAACCATTATTAGTTTTCTTGTTATTATTCACAGAAATTATATTTTGCACCTTCCCCACCATTATATTTCTATATTCTATATTTCTAATGCCATTTTTAAAAATAAATTATATTTTGTCCACTTTTTCTTTCCATTTATTATTTATCTCTCTTTTATATTTTATTTGAAAATAATAATGAAAAGGACCTGTTCACCTTTTTTTTTGTTTTTATAAAATAAGTATTAGTTATTTAAATTTATTTTTATTTTAGTTTTTTTAAGTCCTGTTGCGTATTGTATTTCTTTGCTTGAGGGTGGGGTTGGCGGATTTTCTATAACAAAAAAAGGAAGGCAAAAGAACGCTCTTAAAATAACCCCTAGAGACAAGTCGCATGTACTTCAACACCAACTGTCAACATTCTTCAGTCTCTCCCATGTTTGACTTGAAGTCAGGCTTGTTGCTTTCTTTTTTGTTGTTTTCTTTTTATTGTATTCTGTTTCCATGTAAAGTGTGTGTGAGCATATTCATTCGGACCACATTCTGCATGGGCATTCCAAACATGTATTCCAAACATATCCGTACAGGCAAGCACAATGCACGCACGCACACACACACATGAATTTGTGTATTTCTGTATAGATAGATATAGACAGACAGACAGACATAGACAGGTAGATAGATAAAGGCAGATAAAGACAGACAGACAGATAGAGCTGTTACTCAATGAACATTCAACATGTAGAGAGAACACAATACGTCTGGTATAAAGAGTACACACACACACACACACACACACACACACACACACACACACACACCACACACACACACACACACACACACACAGAGTTTTTGTTTCTCCTTTAGTTATCACTTGAGTGGCAAAGCAGTTTATTACCCAGAGCAGAAGATTGTCAGCCATAACTAGAAAGAGAAGCAACACTGATGATGTGTGTATCAGTAGTTTTATTTGGTTTTCAGTAAATTATGCTCCTGTGTGAAAAAAAATTATCATCACCATCATCATCAGTAATAGTAGTGATGGTGGTGGAGTTGCAGGAAATGGTAGAATGGTGGACTACATGCCTTTCTTATATCCATTTTTATCTTCTGAATTTAAATCCCAGAGGAGTCACCAATATTTACCTTTCATTGCTCAAGGTTGGTGGGTGGACGGTCAATAAGATAATTTACAGGGGGTGGGGTGGCGTTGCTGTCAATTATGCCCTCCCCACTATTATGTTGTTTTGTGCAAAATAATAATAATAATAACAACAACAATAATAATGATCCTCGTTATTGTTGTTGTTGTTAACCTTCCAACCATTCTGTTCCATATTTCCTATCATCTCTACAAGATCATGTTTTCTCAATTCTCCACAAAATATAAAATTAATTTTCTCAATTTCATTTTGGATTTTCCGTAATTTGACTTGAGCGCAGAGAGCAGGGTGGTGAAGGAGTGTCTGTGTATGTACGAGGGGTGGGAACTGATTGTGGTGGTTGATAGTAGTACAGTGGTGGTGGGAGAGATGTTTCTGTAGTTGTGATGGAAAAACTGTATTGGTGAAGTGGTGGTGGTGGTGATGGTGACAGTGTGTTACCTGTTGTGACAGCAGTGGTAAGGCTGGTGACTGGTGGTATAGTGACATAGGGAGTTAGGGTTGTGGTGGTGGTGGGGAAATTGTCTTGTGAATACTAGTGATTGTATGAAAGAAATGTTGATATTAGTTACGAAGTTTATCATTGTTGTTATTATTATTATTATTGTTTTTATTATTATTATTATTACTATTATTAAAGTGGCAAGCTGGCAGAATCATTAGCATACCAGAGGGAGTGCTTAGCAGCATTTTGTCCATCTTTATGTTCTGGGTTCAAATTCCGCCGAGGTTGACTTTCCCTCTCATCCTTTCAGGGTCTTATAAATTAAGTACCAGTTATGCACTGGGGTCAATGTAATCGACTAGCTCCCTCTCCCCAAATTTCAGGCCTTGTGCCTTCAGCAGAAATGATTATTATTATCATTAAGACAGTGAGTTGGCAGAATCGTTCGCAGCATTTTGTCTGTCTTTACATTCTATGTTCAAATTCCGCTGAGGTCAGCTTTGCCTTTCATCCCTTCGGGGTCTATAGATTAAGTGCTAGTAGTATACTGGGATCGATCTAATCAACTGGCCCCCTCCCACCAAATTTCAGGCCTTCTGCCAATAATAGGATTATTATTATTATTATTAAGGCAGCGAGCTGGCAGAATCATTAGAATGCCTGGCTAAATGCTTAGTGGCATTTCGTCCATCTGTGTCACTGACGTCAACTTTACCTTTCATTCTTTTGGGGTTGATAAATTAAGTACCAGTTTTACACTAGGGTCCATGTAACCAACTAGACTCCTCCCCCTGAAATTTCAGGCCTTGTGCCTATAGCAGATAGGATTCTTCTTCTTATTATTGACTGGCTTCCGTACCAGTGGCACGTAAAAAAGCACCATCCGATCGTGGTCGATGCCAGCTCCTCTGGCCCCTCTGCCGGTGGCATGTAAAAAACACCCACTACACTCTCAGAGTGGTTGGCATTAGGAAGAGCATCCAGCTGTAGAAACAGTCAGATCAGATTGGAACCTGGTGCAGCCTCTTGGCTTCCCAGACCCCAGTTTAACCGTCCAACCCATGCCAGCATGGAAAGCGGACGTTAAACAATGATGATGATGATGATGATTATATTTATTATTATCAAGATGGTGAGCTGGCAGACCATTACTGTGCTGGACAAGATGCTAAGTGACATTTTCCCTGACTTTATGCTCAGAGTCCAAATGCTACCAAGGCTGATTTTGCCTTTCATCTTCTCAGGGTCGATAAAAATAAGTACGAGTCTTGCATTGAGGTTAATGTAATTGCGTTATCCCTTACTTCTACAGTTCCTGGCTTTGTGTCAATATTTGAAACCACTATCGTCGCCTTGTGGCATCTATTCCAGTTCTGTATCTTCTGCGTTTGAATGTCACCAAGGCGAACTTTGCCTGTCGTCCTTTCTTGGGTCAATAAAATAAAGGATCAGGGAAGTGAAACCCTTGTCTTTCCCCCATTATTGGCCTTGTGCCTCAATTAGAAACTCTGTGCTGGTGCCACATAAAAAGCACCTGTACCAGTACCATGTAAAGTGGCACTCAGTATACTCTCTGCTGGGTGCATTTAGAAACCATGTCAAAGCAGGACAGCCTGAGCTGGGTGCAGCTTTCTGGCCTTTCCAGCTCCTGTCAAACTGTCCAACCCATGCCAGCATAGAAAACAGATGTATGATGATGATGATGATGATGATGATTATAATAGTTGTTGTTTTGCTCCAGGTCTAAGGTAGTAGATTGTTATTTGAAGGTACTTGGCTGCTGTTTCTAGTTGCTAAACTAACCATGCAGAGGCTCCTCGTTGACTCATTTTAATGAGAGTGGTTATACCAAATTTATATTTTATTTCGTAAAAAAAGTCATTTTGCTTCTTTAATCACTTCTGATGAGAGAGAGAGAGAGAGAGAGAGGGAGAAAATTTCTCTACCTGGACATCTCAGTGTATGTGTGTGTGTGTGTGTGTGTGTGCATGTGTATCCAGATAAATGTGGTGTGTGGATATATGTGCTTGTGTGGTGTTGCGAATAAGTGTGTGTGTGTGTGTACTTTTGGTTGCTTGCATGTGTAATGTTATGAGGAGAGAGAGAGAGGGAGAGAGAGAGAGGGAGAGAGGGAGAGGGAGAGAGAGAGAGGGAGGGAGAGGGAGAGTTGCTCGTGCAGACATTCCTTCTCATTTGCTATGGATCATTACAGTATATACAAAAATACCAGCATAAGCAACCGACCCCGAATAAGGACCACCTCACCATTGCTTTGTGTGTGTGTGTCACTGCGTATTCTGTGCCATGGTGAAGATTGTTGCTTTTGCCTTCCTCTACTGAAACGCTATCATTAATATAGACAGAGCACTATTATTTTCTTCCCTTTATATAAATGTGTGCCTGGTTGAGAGTCCAGTTGGAAAATGTTCATTACCCTTTGTTTTTAATCTTTTCTTTATATTTTTACGGCTGTTCATTCTGATTGATACTCTCTCTTTCTCTCTCTCTCTCTCATGCACCCACGTCCCACCTTCACACTGGGCCTCCCAACCAGAGTTTAATTAACGCCCTCTTAGACATGACTCTTTCTTGCTTGATGAAAGCTATGAAACCTTTAACCGACTTTTGGCTGAAGTGGGTGTGTGTGTGTGTGTGTGTGGGAGGGAGGTACTGTTGCTTGTGTTGGTTAGAGTTGTTGTGATTGTTGTTGTTCCTGTTAAATAGCATGGTCGGGCCACTTGTTTCAGCTTGTAACTCGTATAGTAATTTGGGACATAGGTATGGTTTTAGTGCCAATCATAACTCCTGTGCATGAGGTGTTGATGGGAGTGTGGGGTGGTGGTGCAATGTAATAAAGGTAGAGGACTTATGGAACGTGTAAAGGAGGAGAAGAAGAAGGAGAAGAAGAAGAAACTGTTAGAAATAAAACTATGTACTGGAGTGAGTGTAGAAAGAAAATGTGAAAATATAAAAGGAAGCAGAAAAGTCAATAATAATAATAATAATAACAACAATCCTTTGTGCTAAAGGCACAAGGCTTGAAATTTTGGGGGAGGAGACTAGTCGATTACATTGACCCCAGTGTTTCACTGGTACTTAATTTATCAACCCTGAAGGCAATGTTGACCTCGGCAGAATTTGACCTCAGATCGTAAAGACAAACGAAATGCCACTAAGCATTTTGACCGGCGTACTCACGTTTCTGCCAGCTTGCTGCCTTAATAATAATAATAATAATAATAGTAATTTTTTCTACTCTAGGCACAAGGCCTGAAAGTTTGGGGAAGGGGGCCAGTCAATCAGATCGACCCCCCCCCAGTGTGCAACTGATACTTAATTTTATTGACCGTAAAAGGATGAAAGGCAAAGTCGACCAATAATACCATCACCACCAACAAAATAGCAACCACAACAGCAATGTTTATTGCCACTCAGTCTGTAGATGAGGGAAAGTTACAAGGACAGGTTACAAAAGATGTCGGGGTTTACACTGAAATGAAATATAATGGAAAATAATGAAGTATATAAGTCTATAAGATATGGTAATGTCCCAAGAGGAGAACTGCCATCTAGGGCCAGTCAAGGAACTTGACAAATCTAGGATTACTCTGACTATAAAATGGAAAGTGTTTTCTCGCAGCTGTATTCTCAAGTCTTCAGGCGTATGTTCTGAGAGTAGGTCCATTCAAGTGAATCCTGCTCACCATTTTCCTCCACTTTTACTCCTTCTCTTTTAGAACTTGAAGAGGAAGGTCTGATGAAAGTGTCTGATCTCAGTCCTTCCACATCACATCCATCACAACAACCTCTTTTGCTTAGACACACAAGACAGAGGAGAACTGCCTGTCCTTATTTCCCAAAGGAAAGCGCAGGGGTAGTTTTTACCATAAATTCACCAATATCTACATCTGTCCTACATGCAACAACAACTGTTTCACAGAATGCCACAGTGCTTCAACACTAGATGCGTGTGTACAAAATGCTTTCATCACTTTGCATTCCTCTTGGACAGGGTCGGCTGATAGCACTTTCCATACTTGTAGGGAATACCTCAAACTGACAATTCCCCCCATTTTTCTGGAAGTCATCCATAATCCTTAAGCTGAAGGTCCTCAAGAATAGACCAACTAGTTTCCCTGACAATGTTGCTGTCCTTCGTCACCACTAATAATGTTTAATGTGCAAGTTCCACTGACTATTTTGCTTAACTATTACAAAGCCGTGAGGGTCCAGCAACATTTCAGATGCTTCGTGTTCCAGTCTTGTTCTTTACTTCCCTTGGGACCTGCCTTTGCGTCGTCATCAGCCAGGGCATATTGAACCCTCAAGGATGAGGGTGCTTTCAGTCAGTTGACTGCGTGAATAAAAGAAATGTGGAGCAAGGCATTTTGCTCATAGCTGTGTGGTTAAGAAGTCTGCTTCCCAACCACATGGTTTCAGGCCCAGTCCCTTAGGCAAAATGTCTTCTATAGTACCGGGTTTACCAAAGCCTTGTGGGCAGATCTGTTTGATGGAAACTGAAAGGAACCTGTCATGTGTGTCTCCTGGTTTTGACATATTCTGGTTGTTGTATATGAGTGTTATTGTTGTATAAGCAGTATCATTCATTTCCGTTAGCCATGGAGAAATATTAGTTTGCTTGGGAACAGATAAGAGTTGGTAACAGGAAGAGAATCCAGCCATAGAAAATCTGCCGCAATAAACTCTGACCTATACAAGTATATAAAAGTGGACATCGAAATGATGATGATGACGTAGTAAGTATTGTTTGTCAACTCTGCCTGAATTTTCTGGGATAGTTTCCTCATCCCATATCTGGATGAGACTCTCTACTCTGCTCATAACTTTGTCCAAGTTCTTGTTCACCTAGTAGTTCACCTAAATCAGATTCCAAGCAAATTAAAAGTTCTCTGCCTTGATCTTGGAGAAGCAAAGGTCTTCTGCTTTTGTCACCAGTGATAGGTGTGGCATCTTCTTGGGCTTTTTGCATTTCCCTATGATGTTTGAGAGTCTATTTGATTTGGAATCTTGTTTAGGTTTTCAAGTTCTACCTGGATCAGGACTTCTGGATCAGTTTTCCTGATGCTGTTTCTTTTCCTGTAAGTTTGATTATATTCTCACTCTGTAGGATAATCCATGCTCTTCGCCACCTGATGTTTAGTTCTGACATATCCAATACTTTCACCTCTCTCCAGAATGAATGTAAATTCCTCACTAATGCACAAGAAAGTGGAAAGTCTTTGTGTGTGAGCTTCAGAGTGGGATGTCACATCTAGCGTCTCATATTACCCAGTGCAAGTTCTAAACATTGTTCCATAAGGCATCTCTCCACCCGGATGCATGAGGCTCTTTCCTCTCACTGACCTGCTGTTTATTGTTGCTGTTGTCTTGGTTGTTTTTCTCTAAAAGCTTTGCGGGTGCACCTCATACAGTCCTTCTGTTGTCTGTTTGGACAAGCCCTTACGTGTCTCTTCAGTTGAACTTCTTTTCCAGAGAGGCTGCTTGATTGTTTCTGCAGAGATGCTGGCTCTTGCAGCTGCTTTGCTGTAGACTTTGTTACTGCTGTTGCTGCTGCTGCTGCTGCTGCTGCTGCTGCTTTCCAAGGTGACAGAGGACTTAGTTGTAGAAGAAGCGCTAAGATGGGTGGCACTTTGCAGCTGTCGCAGAAGTCATCGTGCTGCTGGCCATGTTCCTTTTGCTGATCTTGGCTTCCATATGTATTTTTTTTGTGTTCATTGTCTTTTGCTTGTGATGCTGCTAGTTGAAGGTGTAGCAGTTGGTTGACTTGTCATTGAGTTCCTAGTGACAGGAGGAAGCAAGGTATTTAATAGTTAGCTGCTGCTGTTGTTGCCTGTCCTTATGTCCTGAGTTCAAATTCTGCTGAGGTCAACTTTGCCTTTCATCCTTTTCAGGTCTAAAGAATAGGTACCTGTTGAGCACTGGAGTCAATGTAATTGACCCCCCCGCCCACATACTGAACTTGCTGGCTTTGTGCCAAAATTTGAAGCCATCATCATCATCATGATCATGATAATTATTATAGATTGTTTTGTGTTTTTGTAGAAATTTGTGTCGTCAATGCTAATGTACTAATCACCACTTGTTTAAGATGCTTAAGAATTAGAGACTTTTGTTTGGATTTTTTGCATTTCTCTCCATCCTGATGCTTTTATATTTTATCAGTTTCTTTATCTAACCATTGGCACCACCACCACCACCACCACCACCACTACTACTACCACCATTACCACCAGCAGACACATCACTATGTCTGCCCAGAATACTATTTTTTTCTGCAGAAACTGTTTTCCGTCAGTCAGTTAGTAGTGATGAAATAGTGGGCTTTTTTGTTTGTTCTTGTTTTAAACTGTGTGTTGACTGTTGTTATTGAGCAGTTACCTGGCCTTCATCTACTTAAATAGAGCAGCATGACCCAGAGGTAACCAGTCAGAGAACCATGTTGACATGTTTTATCTTTGATCATTCACTTTTATTACAAGGTATCCTGTTGTGTAAGATGTACTACTTAAGCTCCCCCCTTTTGAAAACAGAAGTTGCAGAGAACATTTAGTTGTTACAATAAAGATTTGTAATTGTGTCT
This sequence comes from Octopus sinensis, assembly GCF_006345805.1. Taxonomy (NCBI): domain Eukaryota; kingdom Metazoa; phylum Mollusca; class Cephalopoda; order Octopoda; family Octopodidae; genus Octopus; species Octopus sinensis. Next base: position 85,293 of record NC_043013.1, on the reverse strand, counting down.
TTGCTACTTGAAATATATGAATATCATAAAAGGTTACCAGTGATCATATCTTGTCTTACTTTCCTTTATAGGTAGTGATAGTTTTAGTCATGTTGTCCTGTAGACTTTTAAGTTCTCTTTTTGTGATATAGTTTTTTCTGTTTTTAAATTATCTTCTATGAATGAAATTGGGTAATAGAATGCATCAGTGAAGAAACGTTTTTAGGCCGTTGCCAGCGTCGCCTGGCCCCCGTGCTGGTGGCACGTAAAAGCACCATCCATTCTTGGCCGTTTGCCAGCTCTGTCTGGCACCTGTGCGGGTGGCACGTAAAAAGCATCCACTACACTCACGGAGTGTTGGCATTAGGAAGGCACATCCAGCCGTAGAAACACTGCAGATCAGACTGGAGCCTGGTGCGCCTCTAGCTTCCCAGACCCCAGTTGAACCGTCCAACCCATGCTAGCATGGAAAAACGGACGCTAAATGATGATATATATCTATATATATATACATACACACACATTTATATATATATATATATATATATATACATACATAAACCACATTTATATATATATATATATATATATATATATATAATATATATATATATATATATATTTTTATATATATTATACATTATATATATATATACATATATATATATATATACATATATATATATATATACATATATATATATATATACATATATATATATATATACATATATATATATATACATATATATTATATATATACATATATATATATATTATATATAATACATAGATATTATATATATACATATATATATTATGTATATATATCCTTAAATCCTTAAATCCTTAAAAATGTTTTAGCCCGAAGGCCGCGGCCATGCTGGGGCACCACCGCTGAATGAGCCACACTAGTTTGTGAATCCCCTCTGATACGTGGCACTTGATCAACAAGGGAGTTCGATGCTGCTGCCCGCATCCGTGTCTCCTGTCGTGAGGTAGGTCATCTGGGACTCCCAACAAGAAGAGATCCAGTTTAGTTTTTAAAGAAACCCACATCCACACCATGTAAGTCTCTCAGGCATTTAGGGAGGATGTTGAAAAGCTGTGGTCCTCTGAAACCCAAGCTGTTGCAGTATCTGGACCTGTATTTTGATGGTGATGTTGGAATCCTTGGCACCACGCAGCGGCGCCCCGTTCTTCGGTTGGAGTAACTTTGAATGCCAAAGTTTGGGATAAGACCCTCCAGGATTTTCCAGATGATATTACTGCATATCTCTCCCGCCTCCGCTCCAGGGAGAAGAGGTTTAATCCTTCATTCTTTCCAGTAGCTGACATTTTGCATTGAGACGATTTTCTTTGTGTAGCTTCTCTGAGTTCTTCGAGTTCTGCTGTTTGTTTTATATTGTGTGGTGACCAAAGTTGGGAGCAGTAGTCCAAGCGGCTGAGGACAAATGTTTTCCATAGGACCATCAGTGTCTCCTTCTCTCTGTTTCTGAAAGTTCGGAGAATCCATCCCTAGCCGTCTGCATTTTATCACCAGATTAGCAATATGCATTTGGAAAGATGCATCATTGCTCATGTCAATGCCCAGGTCACGCACTGATTTTGACTCAGGGATTGCAATTCTTCTGGGCCAGTGTATCCAGTCTCACGTCATTTACCTTTGTGTGCCAGTAGCGCAGGGCCTGGAACTACCTGCTTAAACAGCATGTTGTTGTCCTCAGCCCACCTGTATATTGTGTCCAGCTCATGTTGCAGATGCGCAATATTTTCAGGGTCTGTATTGTGTGGGAGACCTTTGTGCATCTGCATAGCTAGCAAGGGTGGTCATCGTGGCATCGTAGCAACTGAAGGCATGTCTGAAAGGGCCACTATGAACATCAGTGGCCCCAGACAGTGCCCTGTGGGACACCGCTTGTTATTTGCATTTCCCTGGAGGTGGCTCCATTGCTCACAACTGCCTGTTTTCTGTCTTGGAAGTTGTGAGCCACTCTCCAGTTTCCCGCCTATGCCGAGACCACGCAGTTTGTGACAGATCATACCATGGTCGACTTTATATATATATATGTATATATATATATATATAACATGGTCGACTTTATATATATATATGTATATATTATATATATAAGTATATAATATATATATATATATATAATATATAATATAATAACAACATATATATATATATATATCTATGATATATTATATATATGTATATATATGTATATATATATATATGTATATATATATATATATTAATAAAAAATTCCAACCTTGTCTGATTTTCATTTCACGTTTTTATTTACAATCTTATATGATATATTATAAGATAATATATATTAATTGAATAATAAAATGAAATAGTAGAATGTTAAATATTCATTCTGATTGAACTAGTACTTTCATGCATTGAATTCTGCAATCTTCGGGTTCATGTAGTAGTGTTGACAGTCATGCTTCACAATTTTTGACTGTAGCAAGATGATTGATTCTGTGCTATAAATACAGCTGGGTAGGCTCCAGAGTGCTAGGTTTTGCAACTGTATTCTGACCAATCAGTGTGTAGTATCACTCAATTACTTAAGCTGATTGGTTTGTTGAGCTGATTGGTTTAGGCGTCACGCTTTGTTGGACATGTCAGAGTCCTGTATCTTGACCCTGGCCGAAGCAGCAATTGTTGGGTTATTTTTAGAAATGTTGTAAATATCCTTTGTCAGAGATTTTATATTTTTATATTTCAATTGTCATCATCATCATTGTCAGCACCTTAATTATTGTTGCTAGTGGTGATGGTTATGGCAATAGAACTTTTAACCCTAAATAAGATAATTTTCCTGCTATCTTCGTCTTGATCACCTTTAGTATTGTTGTTGTTGTTAGTGGTCATGGTCGTAGCAGTGGAAGTAAACCTCTAATTATTATTATTATTATTGCTTATTTAGCTTGGGTTCGAATTTATCAATAAAATTCTTTTCTCTGATTTTCCTCTCGATTTCACTTGGGCTGTGTAATTTGTAGAATGGAAATATTATATATATTTCCGACCACATGTTGCTAGGTGGTTACTCAAAGGTATCTGACGGACCTCTGGGTCTCTAATCTGTTGCCGGTGTACACGTGAGCGTTCTAATAGTGCGTTTCCCGTCTGACCTACATATATTTCTTCACAATTTGGGCATTTGATGCAGTAAATTAAATTTCTGCTTTTTGCAGTTCATATTCGCGTTTGTGAATATTTTCCCGGTTTTTGTGTTTATATATTGACCGGTATGTATGAATTGGCATGTGCCACATCGGCTATCATTGCATTTAGATACCGTGAATGTTTGGTCTTTGTTGCTGAGGTCAAATTTTGCCTTTGTTAGTAATGTTTTCAAGTTTTTAGGCTGTCTTTTACTAAGCACCATAGCTCGATCCGTGATTATGTCTTTTAATTCATTACTTTGGGCAATGATTGGTAGGTTTGCTTTGGCAATGTTGAAGATATTCTGGTGACATGGGTTGTGTGTCACTATGAATGGTATGACTTGTTCTTGTTTTCCTCTTCCTTGGGTTGTCCTAAGTTGTTGTATAGGTATTTTTATAGCCCGCTGTATGCCATTTTCTATAAGTAGAGATGGGTATTTTTGTTTGAGCAAAATTCTCTTAGTTCTATTAGGCGTTTGTTCCTGATATTTGCATCTTCTACAATAGTACAAATTCTTCTGGCTAGGCAGTATGGGATGTTACGTTTGTATGTGGTGGATGGCACGACTTAAAATTTAGGTATTGATGTGTGTCTGTGTGTTTATAGTATATATCTGTGGTGATGGTGGTGTCTTTTTTAATTACCATTATATCCAGGAATGGTAATTTGGTACTACTCATCTCCTTTGTAAATTGGAGAGATGGGTGTAGGTTGTTCAGGAGGATATTGAACTCTTCCAGAGTATTTAGAGATTCTGTCCAGATTATGAAACAGTCGTCTAGGTATCTCTTCCATGCCTTTTCAATATACTTTCTAAACCCAGTGCCATAGTTTACCTCCACCTCTTGGTAGAGTTGTTCTTCTAAGTATCCCATTACAGAGTTGGCGTAAACGGGAGCAAACCGTTCCCATCGCCGTGCCTCTAATTTGGATGTAATTCTTTCCATTGAAGAAGAATGTGTTATTTTCTAGAATAAGCTTGACTGTGTCTAATATAAAGGCACTGTGAATCTGCTGGGAATCACTTCTCTATGTTTTTCTAACCAGTATTTAATCGCCTTTATTCCTAAATCGTGTGGAATATTGGTGTAGAGGCTTACCACATCAAAACTTAGTAAAACTGAATTTGTTTCTGTTGTTTTGGGAAGATGGGACAGGAAGTCGATGTCATCCCTGATGAAACTTGGTATGTAAGTACATAGTGGTTTCAAAACAATGTCAATAAAATTGCTTAGACGGTGTGTAGGGCATGCTGGACCAGCTATAATAGGTCTAAGTTTTAGGTCTTTTGGATGTAATAATTTTATGTACTCACTTTCTTGTTCTTTTACTGCCTGTTGAATGTTTTTTGATTTGTGTATTTTTGGTAAGCCGTAGAAGTTGCTGGGTTTTGGTTCAAAATTGGTGATGTAGTCTTTTTCATTATCCGTAAGTGAGTTGTGGTGTGTTGAAATCAGGTTGTTGATCTTTTTCATGATGTGGTGGTCTATATTTGCGGGTATTTCACAATAGAAGGTTGTATCCTTCAGTTGGTCTTCAACCAAATCCTTATAGTATTCGGTATCCATAATAACAATTGCACCACCTTTATCTGCTTGTTTAATTATTATTGTTTGATCGTTTTGTATACGTTTACATGCAGACATCTCTGATTTGCTAATGTTTGGCCTAACATTGGTATTGCGTCTAAGGGGAAATTTAGACAGGATATCAATGTATTGGTCAAGGTAGTTATTTCTTCCTTTTGGTGGGGTGAAATTTGATTTATTCCTTACTAGGGATTCATCAATCTCATTACTTTTGTTAGCGAAGAATTCTACAAGTCGTAATTTTCGACAGAATTTTTGGATATCCTCCTTTAATTCTTGGTGGTTGGCTGTTGGTGTAGGTGTGAATTTCAGTCCTTTTGACAGAAGTTGGATTTCATCATTGTCAAAATCTCTTTTTGATAAATTAATTATTTTAGGATCTATACGTTCAGTTTTTGGGGTATGTTTCCTCTTGGATTTTTTCTTTCTCCGGTGTTTGTTGTCCTGAAAAAATAAAAAATGGATTTTTTTCTGGTTATGATTTATATTCCTGTTGATGTTTGCTTGATGAATTTTGCGTTTTGGTTGTGGTACTTTACTTGGTTTCGTTATGTTTTCTGTCTTGTTTTTGGTATTATGTATGCTACTTTTTCAATTTCTTGTTAGCATTGTTTTTAACCACCTGGAGAAATGATCTGGGTTTACTTCTAGATCTAGATCGGTTTTTTGTGTCCAGTTTCTTGTGGGTAATCTCTGTTGAGGTCTTGAAAATGATCTCCTGTTATTTCTACTGCTAGCTAATGGTCTGTTCAAAACAATATCTATTTTGTTTGTGCTTTTTGTTCATGTTGTGTGCATTGGGGTGTTTGCATACAAATGGGAAGAGTTCTTACCGTAGTTCGTCTTCGATTCGTGGTGAAACAGGTGTTCATGTTGCCACGTGTTCTGGTGTATGTTGCGTTGGTGAGGTTGTCCACTTTTAATGCTATTTCTCGGAGCTCTGTTGTCTTTACCGTAGTTTGTAGCATATTTGTCGAGAAATAATTGTTTCCGCTGCCAAAACTTTCTTGATCTGCTTCTTCTTTTGAGATATCTCTGATCCATAGTTCTCGCATTTTTTCTGCTATATTGCCGGTCGTTAGTTTGGATATTTCATCTCTGATTTGATCATCGATAGCTTCGTATTTGGCTTTGTAGCGGGATTGTTAGACAGGGTAATGGAGATGTCGGTCCTGAATTTTATCAAACTAAGGTCCCATCGAAGTTTAGTTTCTTCCTCTGGTTCTCCTGCAATTTCTTTAATTAGGTACTTCCGAGGAAGTATGGGTGCCGCTAAAGATATCCATTTCGAATGTATTTCAGCATATTTTTCGCATTTATATGCCTTCCAGAAGTTTTGTTTTCTTATGTTAAGGAGTTTTTTCCATGTCTTCTGTATCTCTTCTCTTTTTCGGTGTGCCTCTTTTTCCAGATTTCTTTCGTTTCTTTCTGACATCCAAGGAGGTTGTGGTAGGCTTTCTCTTGTAGATTTTATAATTGTTGGTATCATTTCAGCTAAATTCTTAATTTCAGAGTTTATGTGTTCATTTCCAAGTTTTCCGTCTGTAGACTGTTTTTCTATTTCCTTTAAAATAGAGGATTGTGTGTCAATCATCGTGATGAGTGTTGATAATTTCGATGAAATTTCCATTAGAATTCTTTCTGATTCTGTTAATTTTGTTTGTTGCTTTCCAGACATGTTGGCATATACACAATAGGAATATAGAATATATATATATGGGTGTGTGTGATTGTGTATAGAAGAATATATTAATAAAAAGAATTCCAACCTTGTCTGATTTTCACGTTTTATTTACAATCTTATAATGATATATTATAAGATATAATATATAATTGAATAAAATAAAATGAAATAGTAGAATGTTAAATATTCATTCTGATTGAACTAGTACTTTCATGCATTGAATTCTGCAATCTTCGGGTTCATGTAGTAGTGTTGACAGTCATGCTTCACAATTTTTGACTGTAGCAAGATGATTGATTCTGTGCTATAAATACAGCTGGGTAGGCTCCAGAGTGCTAGGTTTTGCAAACTGTATTCTGACCAATCAGTGTGTAGTATCACTCAATTACTTAAGCTGATTGGTTGGTTGAGCTGATTGGTTTAGGCGTCACGCTTTGTTGGACATGTCAAGAGTCCTGTATCTTGACCCTGGCCGAAGCAGCAATTGTTGGGTTATTTTTAGAAATGTTGTAAATATCCTTTGTCAGAGATTTTTATATTTTTATATTTCAATTGTCATCATCATCATTGTCAGCACCTTAATTATTGTTGCTAGTGGTGATGGTTATGGCAATAGAACTTTTAACCCTAAATAAGATAATTTTCCTGCTATCTTCGTCTTGATCACCTTTAGTATTGTTGTTGTTGTTAGTGGTCATGGTCGTAGCAGTGGAAGTAATACCTCTAAGTATTATTATTATTATTATTGCTTATTTAGCTTGGTTCGAATTTATCAATAAAATTCTTTTCTCTGATTTTCCTCTCGATTTCACTTGGGCTGTGTAATTTGTAGAATGGAAATATTATATATATTTTCCGACCACATGTTGCTAGGTGGTTACTCAAAGGTATCTGACGGACCTCTGGGTCTCTAATCTGTTGCCGGTGTACACGTGAGCGTTCTAATAGTGCGTTTCCCGTCTGACCTACATATATTTCTTCACAATTTGGGCATTTGATGCAGTAAATTAAATTTCTGCTTTTGCAGTTCATATTCGCGTTTGTGAATATTTTCCCGGTTTTTGTGTTTATATATTGACCGGTATGTATGAATTGGCATGTGCCACATCGGCTATCATTGCATTTAGATACCGTGAATGTTTGGTCTTTGTTGCTGAGGTCAAATTTTGCCTTTGTTAGTAATGTTTTCAAGTTTTTAGGCTGTCTTTTACTAAGCACCATAGCTCGATCCGTGATTATGTCTTTTAATTCATTACTTTGGGCAATGATTGGTAGGTTTGCTTTGGCAATGTTGAAGATATTCTGGTGACATGGGTTGTGTGTCACTATGAATGGTATGACTTGTTCTTGTTTTCCTCTTCCTTGGGTTGTCCTAAGTTGTTGTATAGGTATTTTTATAGCCCGCTGTATGCCATTTTCTATAAGTAGAGATGGGTATTTTTGTTTGAGCAAAAATTCTCTTAGTTCTATTAGGCGTTTGTTCCTGATATTTGCATCTTCTACAATAGTACAAATTCTTCTGGCTAGGCAGTATGGGATGTTACGTTTTGTATGTGGTGGATGGCACGACTTAAAATTTAGGTATTGATGTGTGTCTGTGTGTTTATAGTATATATCTGTGGTGATGGTGGTGTCTTTTTTAATTACCATTATATCCAGGAATGGTAATTTGGTACTACTCATCTCCTTTGTAAATTGGAGAGATGGGTGTAGGTTGTTCAGGAGGATATTGAACTCTTCCAGAGTATTTAGAGATTCTGTCCAGATTATGAAACAGTCGTCTAGGTATCTCTTCCATGCCTTTTCAATATACTTTCTAAACCCAGTGCCATAGTTTACCTCCACCTCTTGGTAGAGTTGTTCTTCTAAGTATCCCATTACAGAGTTGGCGTAAACGGGAGCAAACCTCGTTCCCATCGCCGTGCCTCTAATTTGGATGTAATTCTTTCCATTGAAGAAGAATGTGTTATTTTCTAGAATAAGCTTGACTGTGTCTAATATAAAAGGCACTGTGAATCTGCTGGGAATCACTTCTCTATGTTTTTCTAACCAGTATTTAATCGCCTTTATTCCTAAATCGTGTGGAATATTGGTGTAGAGGCTTACCACACACAAATCAAAACTTAGTAAAACTGAATTTGTTTCTGTTGTTTTGGGAAGATGGGACAGGAAGTCGATGTCATCCCTGATGAAACTTGGTATGTAAGTACATAGTGGTTTCAAAACAATGTCAATAAAATTGCTTAGACGGTGTGTAGGGCATGCTGGACCAGCTATAATAGGTCTAAGTTTTAGGTCTTTTGGATGTAATAATTTTATGTACTCACTTTCTTGTTCTTTTACTGCCTGTTGAATGTTTTTTGATTTGTGTATTTTTGGTAAGCCGTAGAAGTTGCTGGGTTTTGGTTCAAAATTGGTGATGTAGTCTTTTTCATTATCCGTAAGTGAGTTGTGGTGTGTTGAAATCAGGTTGTTGATCTTTTTCATGATGTGGTGGTCTATATTTGCGGGTATTTCACAATAGAAGGTTGTATCCTTCAGTTGGTCTTCAACCAAATCCTTATAGTATTCGGTATCCATAATAACAATTGCACCACCTTTATCTGCTTGTTTAATTATTATTGTTTGATCGTTTTGTATACGTTTACATGCAGACATCTCTGATTTGCTAATGTTTGGCCTAACATTGGTATTGCGTCTAAGGGGAAATTTAGACAGGATATCAATGTATTGGTCAAGGTAGTTATTTCTTCCTTTTGGTGGGGTGAAATTTGATTTATTCCTTACTAGGGATTCATCAATCTCATTACTTTTGTTAGCGAAGAATTCTACAAGTCGTAATTTTCGACAGAATTTTTGGATATCCTCCTTTAATTCTTGGTGGTTGGCTGTTGGTGTAGGTGTGAATTTCAGTCCTTTTGCAGAAAGTTGGATTTCATCATTGTCAAAATCTCTTTTTGATAAATTATTATTTTAGGATCTATACGTTCAGTTGTTTGGGGTATGTTTCCTCTTGGATTTTTTCTTTCTCCGGTGTTTGTTGTCCTGACGTAAAAAAATGGATTTTTTTCTGGTTATGATTTATATTCCTGTTGATGTTTGCTTGATGAATTTTGCGTTTTGGTTGTGGTACTTTACTTGGTTTCGTTATGTTTTCTGTCTTGTTTTTGGTATTATGTATGCTACTTTTCAATTTCTTGTTAGCATTGTTTTTAACCACCTGGAGAAATGATCTGGGTTTACTTCTAGATCTAGATCGGTTTTTTGTCCAGTTTCTTGTGGGTAATCTCTGTTGAGGTCTTGAAAATGATCTCCTGTTATTTCTACTGCTAATGGTCTGTTCAAAACAATATCTATTTTGTTTGTGCTTTTTGTTCATGTGTGTGCATTGGGGTGTTTGCATACAAAATGGGAAGAGTTCTTACCGTAGTTCGTCTTCGATTCGTGGTGAAACAGGTGTTCATGTTGTTGCCACGTGTTCTGGTGTATGTTGCGTTGGTGAGGTTGTCCACTTTTAATGCTATTTCTCGGAGCTCTGTTGTCTTTACCGTAGTTTGTAGCATATTTGTCGAGAAATATTGTTTCCCCGCTGCCAAAACTTTCTTGATCTGCTTTCTTCTTTTGAGATATCTCTGATCCATAGTTCTCGCATTTTTTCTGCTATATTGCCGGTCGTTAGTTTGGATATTTCATCTCTGATTTGATCATCGATAGCTTCGTATTTGGCTTTGTAGCGGGATGTTTAGACATGGTAATGGAGATGTCGGTCCTGAATTTTATCAAACTAAGGTCCCATCGAAGTTTAGTTTCTTCCTCTGGTTCTCCTGCAATTTCTTTAATTAGGTACT